>NC_064305.1:71446519-71674709 GCF_023373825.1 Bactrocera dorsalis
TACATGGTACAGCAGTTGTAAAAAAGCCGTACATACACGAAAAAAATAGAATGAATAGGCTAGAATTTGCGAAATTGTATTTAAAAAGGCTTGATGAGTTTTGACAAAGGGCAAATGGCATAATTTTGATTCAGTAATCATAAAACCGTATTATTACTTCTTTTTCAAGGTTCTTTTCACACACGAAAGCAAGTTTAACTTGCAGGGATCTGATGGCTGAAGTTTTGTATGGCGGCGTCCCAACGAAGCTTACTTGCCAAAACATACTAGGGCAACACTTAAGCACGGTGGTGGGCCAGTAATGGTTTTAGGATGCATATCGGCTAAAGGAAGGGGCAACCTGCATTTTGTGCAAGGTATTATGTATGGTTTCCAATATGTCGACATTTTAAAGGAAATTTTAAAGCAGTCATGTGTCACATTGGGAATTAAAGACAATTTTACAATTTACCAAGACAACGATCCGAAGCACAAATCGGAGATTGCTCGTATTTGGTTAATATACAATTGCCCTCATGTACTGGGGACACCTGCCCAATCCCCAGATCTGAACGTTATTGAGCACGTATGACAAGAAGTCAGTCGAAAAGTGTACTAAAGACAGTATTCCAATGTTGCTGGGCTCAAAAGGTCTATTTTGGAGGCTTGGAACACAATACCACCAGAATTTTGTCAAAAACTGGTCGCCTCTATACCAAGGCGACTAGAAGCAGTTTTATCTGCAAAAGGATATGCTACGAAATATAAGTAATCATTAGCTTTTTAAAAAATCCGGTTAGTTGTGTGGAACGAATTTTATATGTTGCGAGCTATTTCTCTAAATTTTACGCAGTGAATAAATTTATTACTATTTTTAAGTTTCTTAAAATAAAATAGAAGATTTTTCCTTTAATTTGATGTATCATATGTATCATTTTTAAGATGTTCACTATATGATTGGAGGGTTCCATCATTGGCAATGCGCGCGTCCGGTTAGACGTGTGAGTCACTGTATGTACTTCTTTAACCGACGGAAGACTGAGAATTCACAGAGGTAGGGCTCTAATGTCTTATCACTCTCAGCACATGAGAGAAGCAAAAAAGATACTAAATACTAATAAACTTACTGAATACAAAATAAATATTCCAAATTATAGAAAAAAAGCATGTTCTCATCTCCATCAAAATTTATAATTCTGTAACTTGGTAGTGACCGAAGCTGATGTCTGATGTGTAGATGGATCTACATCTTCTTCTTCATTGGCGTAGACACTGCTTACGTGGTTATAGCCGAGTTTACAATAGTGCGCCAGTTGCTCCTCTTTTTCCCTATTTGGCGCCAATTGGAGATTCCAAGTGCAGCCAGGTCCTTATCCACCTGTTCCAACGGGATGGAGGTCTTTCTCTTCCTTTCTTTCCCCCTGATGGGTATTGCGTCTAATACTATCAGAGCTGCAGCGTTTTCATCTATACGGATGACATGGCTCAGCCAGCGTCAGCCGCTGTCTCTTAATTCGCTGAACTATGTCAATGTTGTCGTATATTCCATACAGCTCATAGTTTTATTGACTGCGGTATTCGCCGTCGCCAATGCGCAATGGACCATACGTGGACAGAACGTGTCTCTCGAGAACTGATAACGCCTCATCTTCAGATTTTGTCATACATGCCTCGGCACCAAATAGCAGGATTGGAATTATGAGTGAGTTACAGAGTTTGATCTTTGTTCGTCGAGAGATGACTTCACTTTTCAATTGCTTACTCAGATCGAAGTAGAACCTGTGGCCAGAGTTATTCTGCTTTGGATTATGAGGCGGACATTGGTGCTGGTGTTAATACTGGTTTCAAGTTAGACGAAATGTTTACGACTTCGGAGTTATGACTTCCAACAGTGACGTGGGAGCCAAGTTGCAAGTGCGTCGAGTGTTTGTTTAATAACAGGAGATAGATGGACTTACATACATGTGATAAAAGGTTGTTGTTGTTGCTGTTGATAATTACGGAATCTGTTGTAAGTTCGGCTAAATTAAAAACGTATATGTCCCTAGTTTTTGCTTTTTGTTTCATTTTTTCACTCTATTTTGTCTGTTTAGATTTTCCGCTCATTTCAATAATTAGATCGTCTTATATACATTTATTTATTGATCTATAATTTATGGTTTGTTCCAGCAGATCGGAATAATGATATTTACATTTCTGATAATTGTTTGAACTATCTTCTCCCCTAATTTGAATTATAAGGCAATTTATCCGAGAACTGGAATCTATGTTCATTTCGAACGGTTAACTAATATTATAGACTTAAGAAGTACCTCATTTATTATACATATATTTTTCATCTTTTAAAACGAATAAATTAATAATAATGCGAATCTTGCTCCAACACTTAAGGGTTTAATCAATTCGTGACAAGAATCACCGCATTGAGAAGATTTGAATTGGTAATAATATATATAATCATGTTTACACATATGTATAAGAGATATATAAAGGGTGATTTTTTAAGAGCTTGATAACTTTTTAAAAAAAAAAACGCATAAAATTTGCAAAATCTCATCGGTTCTTTATTTGAAACGTTAGATTGGTTCATGACATTTACTTTTTGAAGATAATTTCATTTAAATGTTGACCGCGGCTGCGTCTTAGGTGGTCCATTCGGAAAGTCCAATTTTGGGCAACTTTTTCGAGCATTTCGGCCGGAATAGCCCGAATTTCTTCGAAAATGTTGTCTTCCAAAGCTGGAATAGTTGCTGGCTTATTTCTGTAGACTTTAGACTTGACGTAGCCCCACAAAAAATAGTCTAAAGGCGTTAAATCGCATGATCTTGGTGGCCAACTTACGGGTCCATTTCTTGAGATGAATTGTTGTCCGAAGTTTTCCCTCAAAATGGCCATAGAATCGCGAGCTGTGTGGCATGTAGCACCATCTTGTTGAAACCACATGTCAACCAAGTTCAGTTCTTCCATTTTTGGCAACAAAAAGTTTGTTAGCATCGAACGATAGCGATCGCCATTCACCGTAACGTTGCGTCCAACAGCATCTTTGAAAAAATACGGTCCAATGATTCCACCAGCGTACAAACCACACCAAACAGTGCATTTTTCGGGATGCATGGGCAGTTCTTGAACGGCTTCTGGTTGCTCTTCACCCCAAATGCGGCAATTTTGCTTATTTACGTAGCCATTCAACCAGAAATGAGCCTCATCGCTGAACAAAATTTGTCGATAAAAAAGAAAAGAACCGAACACTGATTTTGGTAATAAAATTCAATGATTTGCAAGCGTTGCTCGTTAGTAAGTCTGTTCATGATGAAATGTCAAAGCATACTGAGCATCTTTCTCTTTGACACCATGTCTGAAATCCCACGTGATCTGTCAAATACTAATGCATGAAAATCCTAACCTCAAAAAAATCACCCGTTATGTAACATACTATATCTTGGCCACTTATTGAAATCTATATGTAATTTAACCTTCAAAAGTCAAGCTCATTACTTTGGATATCTAATTGTTTCCGGTCTCAAATTACCCGACTGTATTAGATATCAATAGTGTAGTGGGAATTATACAGCTGAAAGCACATACATACTTATCTCTAAGTAAATTTGAAGCATTGACTTGTTAAGTGTGGTTGTCGGTAAATTGCTGGCGAATTCAATTCGACAACAACTTTGCACATCTTGTTCCATCAAGCTTCTATCTTATATATGCAGGTGTGTATGTTTAGTAGCTTGTATTTGGTTATCTTCAGTCACACAATTGCTCTTGCTTATTTGTTCTGCTAAACTTATGTGCTTTGGGAGTATTTGGTAAGTATATGAATGGACTTTGCAATATTAGCCGGATTTGTGTATGACACGCACAAAATTAATACAACAAAACATGACTAAGCGTAACGGAAGCGGAAATTTAGTTCTAATATGGCAAATTGATTCCAGTTAGTTATCAGAGATTATGTGCCTAGAAAAGTGTTGCACATAATGCATGAAAATATAAAGAATTAATATTTCCATTAAAGTTATTTTTGATTTTGTAATCTCAAATATCTTGATTGAAAATAATTTTAACATTTTTAATACCAAATACTAGCCTAAATAATAAAAAATACATTTTTAAACACAAAAATCGTATAAGAAATTATTAAATGAAAATTTTAAACCCAAATACCGAATTGAAAAATTACAAAATAATAATTGTTCGAAATTTATAATAGAAAAAAAATCGTTTCAAAATATACAATTTTCGTGTTTGCGTACTTTATGTTCTACCAGTTTGGTTCTTTTAGAAACGACAAGCCCTATTAAGCTTTGTTGAAGTTTTTAAAACCCAGAAGAATACATCGGAGACCCTATAAAGGAAAGAATTAGCGTGATGAGCTGCTTCGAATCAGTCATGTCTGTCTGTCTGTATATACGCTAAATAGTCCCTCAGTTTATGAGATATCGATCTGAAATTTTTGCATACATCATCAAGAAGCGATCAAAATCATTTTTATGCGATCAAAATGCAGTCCTTATATGGAGAGAAACCTTCGGGAAATTTGGCATGTATAGAGTTAAAGATACAGTATCTGCAATAATTGTTCAGATCGGACAGCTATGGCATATATGTATAAGCCATACAAACTGACCGATAAAAATACGTTCGCATGACAGGCAGGTCTAGTTGAACGGCACAGAACCGGATTTTTATCCACCCAAACACTATGAACGCGGCAGAATTGTTCAAAAATATTTCAGAACTGTTTGCTGACGCTCCAACAACAACAAATTGAAATCAAAATCAAGCTCTCTAGTGGAATCTTTTGCATTTGGGAAGAGTATTAGAGCTTCAAAGTAACCAAAAGTAACCTATTTTATATCATATGAGGGGAGGCTGATCTGATTAGTTCCTATTCTGGAAATAAACGAAATTTTCGCGAAAAGTTTCGTTAGATTAGACCCAGCGATAACCCGAGTTGTTTAACTCATCAGAAAAAAACATATTCTGAAGGCTGTTGGACGGCTAAGTAACTGCCAGGCAACCCTCTTTTTGACTTCTCTCAGTGACGTGTCTGATCCTTGTATAACCCTAATATAATATTTGAAAAACATATCAATAAAATAATTGCACCCAACCAAACAAAGCATTATACATTTCACTATACTTAATTTCATTCAAATGAAAAGTCATTCTTCAGAGTGACTTCATTATCACCATCAGCAGCACTGCAGACTGAAGTCAATCGAGCAGAGATTGCACGCGTAAATTTGCAGCTTCATCTCGCAGCGATAAGTCACGCTTGTCTATTATTGTGGTTGTGACAAACACACATAAACTGTTGTGGTGCAGACAGGCATAGCAACAAAAATTAGAAAGAAATGCACACACATACATACACACACATATATATTAAAAGTATATTCCAGCAGGAATTAGTAGTCGTGTCAGCACTTTGTTCGAAATTATAACACTACCACAACGCAATCGCACCTCAGTGCCAATGAAGCTGCTTCCCGCTTGTATGCGTGTGTGTGTGTTTATACTCGTATGCTTGTCATTCTTTGTTTTCATTTGCACGGTCGGTTGTCTGCTCCGCAAAACTGTATCGAAGAGTTCGTTTCAAAGCAGCTAGGAGAGCAATAGGATTCGGTGGAACAAACAATGGCTTTCGCAATAATTGTGTCAAACAACAATAACAGCGCTGGTGGAGCCAACAAACTTGGTACGCAAAAGCTTTTCGCATTTCATGTTGCTGCAAACAATAAAGTGTGCAACGCGGTATTGCACACAAAATAAAATAGTGGAATTCCAAACATGTCGCATACAATTTTTGCATTCCGACAAACGAATAAAAACTTGTGACAGTGTGTGTGTGCGTTGCGTGTGTTGGAATTCACTTGGTATTGACTGGCGAAATTGTAGTTGTATGGAATTGTGTGGGAATTTGTTTCAGGAACACAGTGTTTTAGTTTTGGTTAAAAATTGGTTATAAAAATATTATATCTCGATAGAATAACTGAACCTTGAAGCCAGTTGGATCTTAAATATCGACATTTGAGTCCATAACAAAACTGGTGCCCTCTGAGTCTAGTCAAGATTGAAGCTATGATACCCTTTACTACATGATCTTTTGTAATAGCTTAAAATGTATAATAAGATTTTTTTCACGAACTTGATCGGTCAGTTTGTATATCAGCTCTATGCTATCGGTGTCTGATCTGAACTATTTCTTCCAATATTGTGCCTTTGTCTCGGACAATAATCCATACCAAGTTTCGCGAAGATGCCTCGATAAATAAAAAATTCCGCATAAGAACTTGATTTCGATTGGGCTTTTGAAAAGTTCCAAGAAGTTCTGACGTTTTCGAGCCAAATTTTGTTCGGCGATGAGGTCCATTATTGGCTCAAGGGGTATGTAAAATGCAATTTCTGCCTTTGGGATGAAGAGCAACCCGAGGAGATTCAAGAGCAGTCATTTTATTCAGAAAAAACAACGGTTTGGTGTGATTAGACTTATCCCTGTGAGTGCCAGTTAACAGTAGAAATGCGCGAACGAGTCGTCGAAAATTGGACTCAAACAGATGGACCTTCTCAGATTTCATGTTGTCTAAAGCTTCAATTAAAAAACAAAATAGAAATAACTCCTCAGATTCCACCACACTGTGCAACATTTCGTCAATTTGTTGGCTCGCCGATGCGCTCATTCATTTGTTCGCATATTCATTGCTTTACTCATGCAATCATTCCACTCACCGGGTACACCAGACGATTGAATTGCTGCGACTTGAAATAGAAACGCACCAATGTCAAACATAGGTTTCCCGCTTCATGTAGATCTTTATGTTTGTTTGTCTACGTTGCCGTGTGGACAGCGCACAGCGCCACAGTCTCTATCCTATGTAGCAGTACATACGACGAGTGTCGGCGCCCACAGCGCTAACGGGTGCTAATAAAAGCTTTTGGATGGTAATCGTGTGTACGGCAGGCAGCTTGATAAATTTTACACTTCCCTATAAAGCCACCTCCTGTGCTGCCCAAAATTACAATCTTACCACCGCTTACTTGTATTGCTGCAGAGATGTGTGTGTGTTTAGCTCGCTGACTGTTTGCTCGTCAGGTTGCACACATCCACACACTGTTATCTCTATATTATCACAGATGCTATCGCAGCGGCGCCTTGGGTGTGTTACTACTACTAGGACGACTACCACCACCGCAGTTGCAACGCCACGCCAACATTATAAACTTTAATTAAACATAAACTGAGCGTAGAGGAATACAGGAATACAGCATGCTGCCGTATCACAGCGAGTCCTGTGTCGTGCGCTGCTTTACTGTGCAGCTGTTCTCCGGTTCGGACTCCGGAGAGCCGTACTAGTCAACTAAATAAGCGTATTAGTATTACCAGCCAGCCAGCCAGCCCCTGCTGTTCCACTTGCCTTGCTAGTATGTAGTTCGATCTGTGGTTGCCAGAGCTCAGTAGTTGGTGTGGTGGACACAACGTTCTTTGTACACGTATATATATGCATGTTTGTGTATGAGTGTGTGTGTGTGTGTGTGAACACATTAAGCCATTGAAACTGGTCCAGCTTCTGGGCATTAAATGCTATTTACGTGGTTATAACGGTGTTTGTGTGTATATGTGCGCATTTGTAACGCCACGCTAGCACATGAATCGTTGCCGCCATCGTTCTACCGCCATAATTTGTAAGAATGTGTGTGTAATATATCTCGGAGCATTCAAATGTTTGGCGAATTCTTCCATATGTACGAGTCTGTAGTGGCAGAGAGTTACGTTGCCTGCAAATTATGGTTTGGAATAATCTACATATATACATATATATATATACAGGTATGTATGTAGATACATATACTCTTCATAACAGACTTGAAATCGTGTGTACGTAAAATTTTGGTAAATACGTTGTATGGTACATTAACAGATACGTATGTATGTGTATGTGTACCTATATAAATGTTTAATGACTGAGTGACTGATGCATAAGCGGTTAGGATTTAATAGTTGATATATTAATAATATAACAGAAGCCAGAATATAATTAACCTTAATGTTGTTATAACTACCGGTTTGAGACTCCGGTAGAATTAACTTATATTTATTGATCAAGAATATAAGTATTGATTGTTCATTAATTATATTTAAGCCTTATCATGGTTATTGGAAATTCTCCAGTCTCACCGTTGTATGATAATACCGAAATTCTGACCAAATGTATATAGTTATTATAATCAGAAGAGATTTGCGTTCTTATTTTCTCAAAGACCAAATGCTGTGTTATAAATCGTCTACGTTTTAAACACCATAGAACATAAATACGTCTTTCCATCCAAAAATCTATCGATATAAAAATCAAATGAATTCATATGTTTGAGAATAATGCATCGAACAAACTGCAATATATTGGGACAAAACAGCGCCCGGAAATTGTAGTAAAATTCTCCACCTAATTAATATTTCGAGAAAATTTATTTTTCTAAGTTTGTAGGGCTGTCCTTAATTACTATGCCAAATATAATTGCAATGAGTACTTAAGTCGGTACACCTCAGTAGTGCGTTACGATGCGGAATAGTTGAAAATGTTATAAAAGGCTTACGGTGATTCTGTTTCAGTTCAACACAAGCCTACGACTGGTAAAAAGCCTTCAAAAATGGTCGAGAAATCGTTGAAGGTATGCTTCGTTCTGGAGGACCTTCGAGCTCTTGAACTGATGATAATACAATATTAAACAAGTACAACATATTCTTGGTGCTTGAAAATCATCAGCCAAGTATTATGGGAAGAGAGCTCGACATCTCTTGCTAGTCCTGTCGAATGATTTTGGTGAATATTTTGTGTATAAAACACGCTCTTGTTCGACTTGTCTTGACAAAGCTGAATTTTTTTCAAAAATAATACAATCGTGACCGAATTTAAAGCCAAAAACGCAATGAATATCGCCTATCAACTACCGGATCCACCGTGTTCACCATATTTGCTTCCGTGTGATTTTTTCTTTCCTCAAATTGAAATTTCCGCTTCGTGGAACAGTCGATCGAAGAGATATGACCAAAATTCGCTGAGGGCCATCCCAAAAAGCACTTACGAAAAGCGTTTCGAGGACTAGAAAAATCCTTGGTATAAGTGTATTACATCTGGTGGTGATTACTTTGACCACAGTGAGCAAAAATGGCAAGCAGAGAAATGAGCAAAGAGAGGACAAAGCTTATTTCATATGGAGCTAAGATAAACATATGTAATATTAAAAAAATTAATAGAGTATCTCAAAATTATTATTTGGTAAAAATTCTGATAAATATTTGGCATGATGCTGACGACCTTTACACATTATAATTTCTAGATTTTATAGCGAATGGCGCATAATAAAAGAACTACACGCGTTAAACTTAGACGTTCTTAGGCGCTCATCGATTTCATGTCGCCACCACAATTCACTATAAAATCCTTCCAGAGGACCAAGGATAGCACTTGATCGTTTTGATCAGTCATCGCTTCTATAAAACGTATCAAAGCTACTATGTTTTAAAAACAAAGATTTGCTAGAAAAAAATTAAATACTCGTAATTTCTTCTTTACTAGTTCCTTAAAAAAAATTGATTTCATCAACAAATCGGTTTTATTGTCAAGAAAATTAAATGAGTTTTTGAACTTTGGTAAAAATTTCATAAATCTGATATGAAAATGGAATAAATCAGAGGTAAATGATTAATAACATCATAATAAATAATAAGGCCTTAAAGAAGCATAATGGAAAGGAATCAATCATGAAGAAAGGCCCATTCCCACGACAGTCGGATCAAAGTAAACGGAACAGACTCGCAGTTTTATCTGGCTAACCATTCGAAATTTCTTCAGAAATGTTTTCGGCGCCATAACAAAAATAACGCAAAGGTTGGTTCAATAATATGAGAATGCCCGAGTTCGATCCATACTAAAACGATTAATCGATCCTATAGATGTACATTATACACAATTCGAAATCTGCGCAAATATTTTTTTCGGAAAAGAATAATAGTTTTTTGAGTTTTATATAGATTACTCGAATTAAAATCTAAATATAAAATAAAGGGGATTAAAAACAAAAATAATGAAAGTTTGGCGGGTTGGTTCTAAAATTTCATATAAAATATGGCGGCAGATTCCAATAGTGCGTAAATTTTGGGACACCATGGAGTAATACTACTTTGTATATTTCTCCTAACAAATAAATAATAATAACATTTTCCTGTAAGTAAACAGTATTTCTGGTATGATGAGGGAACATAAATTTATCCACCATTGATCCTGGATGGTGTAATGAGAGAAGGTTCAACTCTAATTGAAACTTTTATAAGTGAAACTGGTTTGAAGATATTATATGATATGCACTCTTGAGATCTAAGATATATGCATGTACTAAAAAAAGCTCTGTTCTAATGAGCACAAAACAAGCTTCGTATTAAATTGCCAGCACATTTTCAGACAGCTGATAATAGTTGTAACGAATCACGACTACTTTAGCATTAATCACTGAAGCTGTACAATTGCGTAGAAAAGTAAAAAAGCAAAGCTCATTCAAGCATTTTGACATTGATACCCGCATTTTTTTGTTGTTATTTAATTTAATACTTTCTCAGAATTTTCTCTACGGCTTTGTTTGCATTTTGAAGGTCCTTGACACTCGCAACAAATTTAGTGTGGGATAATGACTTATGCACAACAAAACTGACTTGGCAACAATACCAAAAAAAAAGCAAAAACAATTGATGCCAGACATAGTATACGTACATATACATATATATTATACGCACAGAAACACTTAAGTACACAGCGCAGATATTCATAGATATGAATATATTCACCAATATACTATATATTTACATTCCAACACAAACAAGTCGTTTATACCAGGGCACACCGCAAGCAAGCAGGCATTAGATAAAGCTTTTTGTTGGCGCTGTTGTTGTTGTGTGGAACAAAACGTGCTGTTTGACAAATAAATAAAACGTTAATAGAATTGCGTTCAACGAACGGCTGCGTAAAACGGGAGGCGTCATTCGAAGAGGCAGACACTTTATGGACACGCGCCGTAGAAAGTAATTTATAAGGACTACGCGCGGCTTATATATACACACATATATGTATATGTAAGTTTTGTATATGTAAATATGTATATGCATTACTGGCATTGCTCACTTTTGTAATCGGCGCGCTGTGGGTGGCACAGTGAGTTGGTGGCAAGCTACAAATTAAATGAGCATTGCAAATAGAAGGCCGTTTATTTGTGTTTTAATACTTTTTTCGCCTTTTTCTATTGGCAGGCGGTGATAAGTGAACGTGGCGTAGTTGATGCGTGCGTAAATACAATATTATTCATGCCACAATCGACTAATGAGGTTTAATGCAAAACAGACTAAATATCGTTTGGGTTAGATTTGGTTATGTTGGAATGTGCGTGAATGCTTGTCGGATTTCCTTTGCTGCTTCTGAAGGTATTTAAATTTGAGTTGATTAGAATGGAAGGTTGTGATAAGAAATGCGATTAAAAGGGTATAAAATATTTTTTGTAATAATTCAAGACATATGAAATACGCTATGGAGAAGAGAATTTTTATAGACATAATGTGTGAGCTGAGCACCACATTAACGAAAATTATTATTACATTGGTATTTTAGTAGTTCTATTTAGTAATAATAAAATAACATTTATTTTATAATCAAATAATGCAATAAAATGTTGTCCAGTTGGAACTTCTTTGTACGATTTCACCTCATGAGTACCATAGGCGGTAAATATCTTACTATAAGACACCAAATATAGTGGAAACAATCGAGATACAACCAACTCAAGTTTATAATACATCACATTATATTCGCTTGACCCAGATTGGATATGAGCGAGTGTCCACTTTCTTTGGAACGATTTATTAAAATCGAGGCTTTCTTTACTTCACAATAAATATCTAAAGCATTATTGGAGGTATGTATCAATACAGAACTCAATACACCTGATGATTTGGACAAAGGCAGATGCAAAATTATAACAACTGCTTATTATCTTACAGCGTTTACTTTTCTCACAAAAATGTTCCATTCATTCGGTCCTACGATCGGGCTGTCAATGTAGAATGTTTCTTTATCAAATTTTTGTCAGATTTCTTTGCATTTCCTACCATTCTCGAAATGTAGGAAAGAGAGTTGCCAATTAGTGTTTCTACAGGGTAGGCCATTTAAAGTTGACCCATCTGGCAACGCTGTAACTTTTAACAGCGCTGACAAATCGGCTAATGTCATACCGCGTTAGAAGCGTCATTCGAAGACAATTTATACCATGGAACAGTACACTCCAAAAAAACGCGCTGAAATTGTTCAGCTTTATATTCAAAATAACTTTTCAATTGTGTTAACTCAACGTGCGTTTCGCAAAAAAAATAAAGTGAAAAGTGCTCCAGTTAAGAACACAATTAAGTCTTTATACGCAAAATTTGTGAACACCGGTAATCTCAGTAATGCCAGTCATGCATCCAGACAACGCACAAGACGTTCTGATGAAAATATCGAAGCTGTACGAGCCAGTATTGAGGAGACTCCATCGACATCGAGTTATCGCCGCTCTCAGGAATTAGACATCTCTCGCACCACTCTCCGACGCATAATTCATAAAGATTTGAAGATGTTTCCATATAAAATTCAAATGGCACAAAAACTAAACCCAGCTGATTATCCGCGACGCCTTAATTTTGGCAAATGGGCCATCGAAATGGCTGAAAACGAACTTGACTTTTGGCGAAAACTCATCATGTGATGTTGACTGGCCACCGAGATCACCAGATTTGACGCCACCAGACTTTTATTTGTGGGGTTATTTGAAATCCAAGGTATACGCTAATAAGCCATTGCAAACGTTGCTGGAGAGTGTAATAGTTTTGTAGGGTTATATAAGTATATTACATATGTATGTACATACATACATATATATGAATGATCAGTATGATGAAACGAGTTTAATTCAGAGTAACTATCTGTTTTTGTAGGCGATAATTTGTAATTTTGTAATAATTTGCAAATTTGTAATAATTAATACTTGTATATCTAATCAAACTTGGTGCACGCCTTCCTTGCCAAAAAAGTAAGGAAGGACGAGTTCATAGATGGGCGTAATGTGACTACTGCCATGCCTACAAAAACGTCATTAAACGAAAACTTATAAAATATAGAACAATTTCGGAGATCCAAAAAACATTTTCTCAGATGAGGCCTCAGGCTTAATGGCATCGTCAACAAAGAAAATTTTCGCTGTTTGGGGTGGCTAAAATCCACATGTGACAATTGCATCTTCTAAAATTTGCCGTTTTTATCATTCAACAATGTGGCGGCATCACGTGGCCTTATTTACTTCGAAATTAGGCAGAAAATGTCGCTACTATCAATAACGGTTGTCGTAACAAGATGTTGACTGATTTTTTTTCACGGAATTTTATGAAATCGACGCGGGCGACCTCTATGTTCAACAAGATGGTGCGTCGCCTCATGCTCCACGTCAAAGTATGGATACTTTGCGTGCAAAGTTTAGCAACCCATTAATTTCGAAAAATGGCCCTATCAAATGGCTGTCAAGATCAAGCGATTTAACGCCTCTAGTTATTTTCTCTAGTGATATGTTAAATCAAGGCTTACGCCAATAAACCTGCAATGCGAGAAGGGCTCGAAGACAATATCTAGTGTACTATTACCGAATTTCCAGCCAAAATGCGGTAAGAGGTCATAGGAATATTTGCAAATGGAACCCTAGTGGACGCTGATCCGACATTTTGTTCAAATCATAAATTTTATTTCATTTTAATTTCACGTCGTTCATGTTGGTAGACCCTTCATATTAAGTAAAAGTAAATGAATAATATATTCTATTATTTCTTCAACCCCTTATATTAACTCTGGTTAAGCCTTTTCTTTTCGATTTTATACCATACGATATAAATATTATACAAAACAAAATATCAATTTTGAATTGCTAATAATTTATTTTAGTACGATTTTTTTCCTTTCTTCATTCATCAAAATCTATGTCGTCTCCCTCAAAGTTAACCCTTGGCCCCGATACACTTGTGCCAACTTTTTTCCAATCCACGCAACAGCTGTTAAATTTCCGGAATAGCCTTCAATGCGCGTAGCGATTCACGTTTAATGTCTTCAATTGACCCAAAGCAGTTTCCCCGAAGCGACCGTTTAAGTTTGCTGGATAACCAGAAGTTACACGGACCTAAATCAGGTGCCTACGGTTTTTGCTGCACGATATTGATTGAAAAATTGGCGAAAACTCACGAAGAATCAATACAGTCTGCGACGGCGCATTATCGTGATGCAAAAGCCATGGGTTGTCGGCCCATAATTCCGGCCCCTTTTTACGAATAAGTATCTTCGCGCAAACAACGCACAACACTTAAATATTTTTGTTGACAGTTTGGCCTGATCGGAAGACACCTCGGTAATCTAAGAAAACTGTCAACGTAACTTGCTTTGAAGTGTTTTTTTCGGATTCGGCTCATCTTTGTCACGATGCATATACTAATTACTAATTATCATTTTGATGTGACATTTGGCGCAGATGTCACTGATAATCATAGACCTAGAAAAACTTTCAACGAATGGGGTTTCGAGCGAAATTTAAACTAAATTAAAAGTCTTACTATTTTTTGCTCATAATAGTCTATAAAGCAACTCAAGAAATCTAAAAAGGATAGAAAAGTAAAGGTTGATATGCCAAGAATTTTGTTTCATGTATAACTGCAGGCATAGGTGTAGTGTTTTGATCTTAATTTCCTCTATCCTGGTGAGCTCGTAGATTTTAGGAAGAGCAAAAATTTAATAAATGATCAAGTGCTAATGCGGTCATAAATTTTTTGATGATAGCATCGAAAGGGTGCTGAAAATTATGCTAAAAGTGCATAGTGCAACATAAGAAAAACACTTCGCACTCAAAAACGGAAAAATTTTAAATATCCCTTAGTTTGCAATTTCATTAATATATAAAGTTCTAATAGATGTGATTTATGAAACATAAATATTCTGAGAATATCAGAAAGTAATAGCATAAATCATAAGCGCAGGTCACGATAGGAGTTACATACATTGAAATTCATAAGAAATTGTATTTGAATTTATTATAAACGTTTTATGAGTAAACTTTACGGAACGTTTTAATGAATTTCTTAATTAACATAATCATAATTTAAATGTCAATGGCGAGACAATGTGAAAAAAGGAGCGAACACTTACCGGCACACACACACACCTAAACACCCAAATATTTTGCATAATTTTTATGATTAAAGGAATATGCGAATTTCTACGCGCTCTTCCTGCGGACGCCCATAAATAAGCGAAACCAAAGAATATGAGAAACGAGCAAACATTTTTACTTGTACTTACCACTGGCGTAAATAAATGAAGGACGCGAAATAATACAGCCGTCAGAGGCTAGGCTGCTATTGAAAATATACCGTGTTTTGTTGTCGTTTGTTGCTGTTATTGCTGGCTGTCAGTGGCACAACCCACTCGACGAGTGCGCTCGTGTTACTTTGATAGCGCTCTTGGGTAGACTTACACTCACGCTATAGCATTTATTCTCTCAATTGTATTTTATGTTTTCTATGTTCATTCGCTATGTTGCTGTTGTTGTTGTGGTTGATGCGCTCGTACAATCAGCTGTCAGAATGGTAAGGATATTGTTTTGAAACATTTGGCAAAAATTATGTGATAAATATAAAACCGAAAGGAAATGGTGAAGAATGGGGAGTAACACATGAAAATTGCCAAATTCAAACGCACACACACATGAAAATAATATACACAACGCATTTTTAGCTCACTTTTAGGCGGTTTTGAATGTTATATTTGCCGCTTATTTTGCACAACTGAACGCGAAAACACATGAGCACACATATACATGCACATTTAATGGATCTGTACTAATATATAGAGGATATTTTGCTCTAAGGAGTTGTGCGGTGTTGCAAGCGTGGAAAATTGAGTGTGCAAAAATATTTATTTATTATTTATTATTAAATTTTTTTGCGAGTAAATTTTTAAAATTTTTTTCATTTTACTTTTTCCATTTCTTCGCAATCAATTTTCAAAAGCACATTCTTGTTTTTAAAAAGAATTTGCATTTACTTCCACTTCAATTTCCACTTCCACTATCATTTCCTCTTACCTTCATTACACACGCACACACTACAAATTGGGTCACATTTTATGCGATTCCTTGGCGTAATAACATAAACTTGCACCTTACACAAGATTCTTGCTAATTCGCACACTTTTTAAGCACTGCTTTGTAAAATTATAAAATTGCCTTCATTTCATTGAAGTTTAATTCACTTGAACTCATGAATTTTGCAAATATTTTCTTGTTTCCTTAAACTTTTTTCCTTCCAACAACTGCAACTGTAGAATATTTTCACGCGCTGTCTTGGCCTCGCACAACATTCTCTCGCGCAATTCACGACATGTTTGCTGGGGACGACCAGTTGAGCAAACACAGCAACCATCTGTGAGCGAACAACCTGGTGTTGCCACAGTGTGGCTAAATATAGAAAGTAGCAAAATGAGAGAGTAGAGAAGAGTAAAAAATAGTTGAATTAGAATTGAATGGAGTAAAAGAGCAGATATTATAATAAGTCGAAAATAGCTCAAACGGAAATCGACCATTATACTCGTATAATAGAGAAATCCAGAGTATTCCTTAAATATTAGATTAAGGTGTATATGAAAATTCAAAGATATGCGTCATATATAATGACTTGAAAATTAGTTGTTTATATTTTTTTATATATTTATATGAAATATAATCCCATAATCATTAAAAAAAATTTAGATTTTTTCCAAATAGTTTTTTATAAATATAATAACCATTGTGATAAAAGAGTACAAAAATTTAATACTTCATTAATATTTATTTTAACGCATTCAAAGTAATCCCAACCTGATGTAATACACTCACGTCAATAATTTTTCCAGTCCTCGAAACACTTTTCATTAGCACATTTTCAGCTCTTTCAGTGAATTTTGTTTTATCTCTTCGCCCGACTGAAAGCGGTAATTTTAGCTTGAGAAACAAGAAAAAATCACATGAAGCCAAATCTGGTGACTCGATGCGGTGGTGCGTAAAATCCTTACATTGTTCTTCCACAATTCCGGCCGTTTTCGAAGGAAGTTCTTAAGCAATCGTCTGAATACGGTCAAATAGAACTCCATGAGTCACCATTGTCATTAGGCTGTACTTCTTCCACTGTCACTATCGATTTATTGATAATCAAGCTTACTGAACGTATTATCTGACGAAATTGCCCAGTCAATTGGCTGCTTCAATAGTGCGATTTAACGACGTTCGACTCTTTTCTGTGGGGCTACATTAAGTCTTTGGTCTATGCCAACAAGCCAGCGACGATTGATGAACTTCGTACGAGTATCGAAGGTGAAATTGTAGCAGTATCGGCCGATTTATGCTTGAAAACCGTCGAAAGTTGGGTTTAGCGTCTGGACTTCTGCAAGCGAGCCCACGGTGGCCATACAAAATAAATCGAGTTCCATACATAGTGACATAATTTCACAGGAATAAAGAATTTCGTTGACATTCCAAAACGTTTTTGTTTAATGGTTCAGGAGTAAGTGCATTAGGACGGGTTATACGGTTTGTAGGGAGTAGTCCTATATAATAGGATAGATTAATAGAAGACACCTTTTTTAAAGTTATAATAATTATTTGTGCTAAAATAATTCGCTAGTTTGGAGTTTTTTGAGAAAAATATGGCGAAGTGTTATAGTAGATCATTATCCTCGAGAGTGCCAAATCTTAAACCGATTGTGTGCTTTCTTTTAAAATATCTAATTCTTTAATAACATTTAAATTAAATCCAGGAAAAGCCTGGGAGTTTTTAAGTATCAGATAATTTATTAGGAAGCTAAAGAATTCTGTTGGTGCTCTAAGCGGCGCCAACAACCAGGAAACAAAAGCATTCTATTTACCAATAATGTTAGTAAATAAAATTAAACTTTAACACGCCTTACTTTAACAAACGGCAGTTATCAAAGACACAATATCATTTCTCTTTTGGTAGAAAGAAATACCGCACAATTTTAGATGCAGAATTTTGTGAAACTTTAGCACAAAAAAGCACAATAACAAGTTATCGAAAACCCGAAAGTTTTGGGTTATGTTACCGTTAAGTTCATTTCCCAAAAACTTACGACAGGAAAAGTTTCTGTTAAACTTACATATACAAACTGCAAGTTCAAGTGATTCTCAAAATGTTTGCAATTCAGCTTTTGTGCTTTAGTTCTTCTGTAGCTATGTTAGGTACCTGATGACTATTTCGATTGTATGCCCACAGATGGCTCACTTGTAGGAATAATTCTAATAATGATAATTTTTGGCAGTAGGTTATTCACTGTAGCTTTTTTTAACAAGAAAGGTCATTAAATTATGTATTATTATACTAAAAATTGAGGAAAAAGGAAGTGTTTGGCATCAAGAGATTTCCTTAGAGTTTTGGATGGCGAACAGACCAATTAACTGTTATTTGAGTTTGTCGGACTGTATATGAAAAACCGTGTATGTCATATTTGACTTCGCTTTTATAGGATTATACAATCTATATTTATATTATGAAAATTTAAATTTTGTAGAAATTTTTCATTAATTATACCAAAAATAAAGATAGATATAATAAATTTCTGATATCCGCAAAACCTTTTAAAAGTAAAAAAATGTGAATAAGTCTTAATAGTCAATAAAATTAATGCATAGGGTTACACGCCTGTACGTATGCAGTAATAATAAAATCAAGCAAACTTCACTGAAATCTGCCATTACTTGACTTTAGAACCATACTTTTGTAATATAGGTACTTAATAAACATTGAATGGTAAGCTTAAACGCCAGAGTGTATATAGTATTATTAAAGTCATGGATTGTAATGGGGTATAGGGGTATAGTTATTTATTTATTTATTTATGGGGCATCGTTAAGCCTCTGGGTAAGTGGATACAGTCGAAGAGCTATACCCAATTCCTGCTATTGCGTCCTCGCTACTCATCCTGGAGCCCACATGGACGGCTAAAAGAGAGGAAGATTCAGCGGAGTCACTCGGAAATATTCGGTTTAAAGGTCCTATTGCAGTGTCTTTTTACCAGAGGTGCGATTGCGAGCGTCGGTCTTGAAATAATCTGCACGTCTTATAAATGTGTATAAAACTCTATAACAGCTTTGGATGAGAGACACGCATAGGAAAATTCATCAAGCTACCTGGCTGTCTCCAAATCGCCACCAAAAAGATCGATCATGTTGTGATAGACGGAAGGCACGTCGCTAGTGTTTTAGATTTTCGCACTATCCGAGGTCCTAATATCGACTAGGACCACTATCTTGTTGAAGCCAATATAGGCAGCTGCCTATATGCAGCAAAATACTATGTAGGTCAACAATTATAAAGAAGGTTCGAAGTGGGAAAGCTGCAATCACAACAGACAGCCGAGCATTTTATGCTCGACTTGCACTCCTGCTTTCTGAGAGAACTTATCAGCAATTAGGCCTTCCTTTCCTTTATACTAAGGAAATGTAGGACGGTATCTGCAAATGAAACCATCAGTTTTCGGCAAAGGCAAAAAAACAGTTGAAACGATGAGGAGTGCTGTGCTCAGTGGAGTAAAATAGTCTATTTTCCATGTAACGTTGCAATCGACCACGACGTGTGCGGGAAGGGTTACATACCGATAGTTGAAGACGACGAGCTTGGCAAGGGAGACGACAGCAATGCTCGAAAATTTTACGAAAAGATGCGGGGACTAACAGAAGAAGAAAATCATGAAAGATTTATAAAATTTAGTACCAAAATTTGCTTTTGATCATATATTCTACGAAATCCATTCTTTGACCTCTAACAGCTCTCTTAACACACGAAAAGTCTTCTTTGTTTCTTTAAAAAACTATTTCCAGCCTTTGAGCATTGTTGTACTTGGCATTACTTTCTTTTATGCTCCCACATAAAAGTTTGCTTTTTCGGCATCAGCAGAACACAAAAAGTTTTGCATACTTTCAGCTGCTATAAACAAATATTGCAATAATTTCGTACCGAGTAAGCTACAACAATGGCATTTGCAACTCAACAACAAATTTTTCGTCTACAAGTCGCATTGATTTCAAAGTCAATAATTCTTTTTAAGTCAACAAAAACGATGTACAGTAATGCGCCGTTATCATTACGCGCTTTTAGGCGCGCAACCGTTGGTAGGCTCTGTGGCTGTTCTTAATGCCCGTAAATTTCAGCATTGGCAATAAGAGCGAGAAACTTTTACTTTGCTCAATTTGTTGGCACCCGAAAATATGCAAAGTAGTCATAATTTCACTTTAGCCTGGAGGATTGGCATTTGCCTTTTCGATTCTTTGATTTTCGTGATGTTCGTGTAATTCCGCTACAAAAATGCTTGATAAACACAACTTTTTTATGTGTTGAATTATTTTGAAAACAGAAAGTTGGTAGGTTCTAAATATGTATGTTTGAAAAGAAGAAGAAAGAAAGAAAATTGAAGCAAAATTGCTGATTAAAAAGACAAACAAGAGTTATGTTGCAGACTTTCAATAATTGCATGAATAGGAAAAAATATTTTTTGTAAAATATACAAATAAGGCTTATTTGTATACCAATAATAATGCTTGCGCCAAAAGGTATGCTACGTTTTTGTAATAAAAAAGGCATATTATGAAAGTAAACATTTAATAAGTAAACAGCAAAAAGGCAGCAGCATATTACATACAACTACAACAACCACAAAACTAATGCCCACATTACCGAATTTATTAACCACATCGCTTTCATACCCTTTACAGCTTTGCATAAGTGCTTTCGGTTTTATAGATAACATTATACCCAACCTTATCGATAATTTAGCAGGTTTTCGTTTATTTACCATGTGCAAGCGCCTCAAGAAACTTTGCAACATAAATAACACCTCAACACTCGCGCCTCAGCCCCACACACGGCCAACTTTTCGTACGCAAATAAAGATAAATGAAGGTGTTTGCTGCAGTGCATTTGTAGATTACCAAAAGGCCGGAAAGAAAAATGTTTGTGGTTTCCTTTGAATGACTGCAATTTTTTCACCTAATTCCATAGTTTTTGCTGCGTAGAAAAACTTTTTTCATTTCACCTAATAGCATAGTTTTAGGCGTTAGGCATAAGCTATACAGAGTACTAGCGCTTTTGTGGCGAGCAGTGGCGGAAATTGAGTTGAAAAAGTTCATCAAACAACTGTATTTGCTGGGCATGCGAATATTTTGCGTCCATTGAGAATATTTAAATCTCCCAAGCCCGAAATGGGCTCATTAGTTAACTGTAAGTAGGATATGTTTGCGAGAAATAGGTTGCATAGTTTAATAAAAAAACAATTCCATTATCTAATGCATATATTTAGGTAACACTCGCATATCACTATTCACCTATGCACTCACGCGTGCGGCCATTAATCGCGGCAGAAACCAACATTTCATTAGCGCAGCACCGCAGATCGATTTCAGTTATTACCAGCACACGCTGCTGCCATTAAAACTCACACTATTGCTGCGCAGTTCATTATTTTCGCATTTCTCCGTCGTAATGTGTAAAGTAAATAATTGCAAATCTTTGCAATCCTCACACCTCACAACTCGTAGCCAAAATACGCACTCGTAGGCGCGCTAATGCTGCCGAAAATCTTACGAGATCGCATTAATTAACTTCACTTCCGTTGCGTTTGTTTTTTTTTCACGTAAGTGTAACTGTGTGTGTGTACACCCTATTACCGCCTACTTCCGTTGGCGTAGTTCGGCTTTTCTTAATTCTCAGTTTGCGGTTTTTGTATTGTTTTAACGCCATGTTACTGTTGTTGTTGTTCTTGAGCGCATTTTCCGCTTATTCATTCAATTTCTCATTAATTCACTACCTGCGTCTTGTTATTGTTTTCCATTGTTGTTGTTTATGTATTGGATTTGTGTTGCGTAATGCGTTATTTTCTTAGCAAAAACTTTTAATTAGCACCATGAGAAGCTCAGGTCGGCATAGCCCAATATATTTACACTTTAATTAACGTTTAGTGAAAATTAATTTAACTTTGCTGTGCATAATTTTCGGCTTGCGCTGTTGTTGGTTTTTGATGTTGTTTTCTTGGTACCTATTCCGATAGCGAAGCACTTTAAGAAATCTCAAAAGAAAGTTATTCACTAATGAGATGAGTGATGTGAAAATGGAGAGAAAATTGCTAATAAATTTAATAAGGAAGTACGTTGTCTTTGAGATAGATTCGACTGCAAAATATTCCCGATAAACTAATATTAGTAATTCGTTAATTTGATAGTTATTTGGTGTGAGTAATATTCCGGTTTTCTGTCCTGAAACCCTAAAGGCTTCTTTATGATATCTGCCCACAACTATTTTACCTTCTACAAAGACTTCGTCCACACGGGGAGTGACGACTCATTATCGGCAAATTCTTTTTTTGTGTCGCTCGACTCTGACGACTATAGTTCGATATTTTTTCGATATATGTATTTTTTACATTACATTCTCCAATTTTTGAACGCTTCATGTATGTGGTGCACAAAAATTTTTTTGTATATACATATATATAATATAATTTAAATTTCCGAATATAAAGAAAATATTAATTTGCCGAACTGTTACGAACGAGAACGTAAGGCGTGGCATTTGAGCAAGAGACAAACGATCCATTTGTATTTTCTCTCCCTTTAAAAATCCGAATAAGAGCGACAAAAGAGTCCTCGTGTGAACATAGTCAACCACGATTCACGAATTTGTTGCAACCATTTGCTATTCTCGCTTAATTTTCTAACCTCAATTCATGAATTACTGTTCTGATCTGGTCAAATCTGATTAGCTGTCTACGTTTGGCGTACCACGTGATCCAAGTAGAGGCGGGTTTTTGACAGATTACGCATGAGTCGTGTCAAGCAGTCACGCTACTTTTCTTCAATATTGTTTGGCAGCTCATCTTGGAAAGACTTACGAGGTTTGACAATTAAGTAATGAGACTGATTTTATTACTGCGCTTGTGGGAAACCTGTGACCTTGAAATTCCCTTTCTCTTTTTCCGGCATTCCTCCCCACTGCATTGATACAATATATGTATGTACCATCGCTCTAGCTTGTTTAGGTCGTCAAGTTGAGTAGACGTCCGTTTGTAGTGCTCGTCAGGAAAATGGAAAAACGAAATCGAAAGCAACGCGTCGCGAATTTTGCACCAGATTGGGCGAAATACCTTCGGAAACATATGCTAAAATTGTAACGGTGTATGATGATAGTGCTCTTAGTCGTGCCAAAGTTCACAATGGTTGTCTCCGCGCGCCCCCCGCCCGAAAAAAGCTCGCATGAGCAAGCCGAAGGTGAAAACGATGATTATTGCCTTTTTTGATAGCCGTGGAATCGTCCACAAAGAATTCGTTCCACCGGGGAAAACTGTGAATCAAGTCTACTATGGCCAAGTACTCGAAAGATTGCGAAAACGACTGAACAGGGTGCGTCCAGATATCGCTTGTAACTGGATCCTTCATCACGACAACCACACCGTTCTCAACGTGTCCCAGTATTTGGCCTCTAAAAGGATCGCCGTGTTGCAACAGTCACCATATTCGCCCGACATGTCACCCTGTGACTTTTTTTGTTTCCAAAAAAAAATCGGTGGACAAAGGAACCCATTGGTCAATTACGGACATCCAGGCGGCCGTGACGAGGGAACATCCCAGTCAAACCGTTCCAGAATGTTACAAAGCATGGAAAACGCGCTGGAACCGCAGTATAGCTGCCGAAGGGAACTACTTTGAAGGGGATGGCAGAGTTGTAGAATAATCTTCAATTGTATGATTTTTATGGAATCAGTCTTATTACCGTTAACGCGCCATGATAACCGACTATTTAATGACTGCTATTGAAGCTCGTGATCTCGGCTCCATTTGGTTTCAACAAGACGGCGCCACTTCCTATACATTGCATCATTGAATGGATTTATTGAAAGAACACTTCGGTGAGCAGATAATTTCACGTTTTGGGCTGGTCGATTGGCCACCATGAGCGTATGATATCACAACGGTAGACTTTTTACCTTGGAGGTAAAGTATAAAGTTTATGCAGACAGTCCTGCTTCACACTTATCACTCGTATCAGTCGCCAGTCGAAATGCTCGCACGAGTCATCAAAAATTAGCCGCGGCCAACATTTGAAAGATATAATCTTCAAAAAATAAATGCCAAAGTGATCTAGCGTAAATGAAAGTCATGATTTAAAATATGGCAAAAGAAATAGATGGATTTTAATTAATTTTACATTTATTTATGGGAATTCCGTCGCTTGTTGGAATTAATTATACCCCTATGGCTTCAAACAATTGCATCCATATTTAAATTTATTACCAAAAATCCAAAACAGAGACAAATGTTTTGTGCAATTGACAACTGCCGTTATAATAATCACGTACGTGTTAATTTTTTCCGCAACAAAATGAGTGAAAAGCAGAAACAAGCTTTACTGCTACACTGATTCTTGCCGCTACACAATTGTTGCCGGCAGCCAGTTATACACGGTGATTGCCATTCGTTTTGTTTGCAACTGGCTTTCTGGTTGAAATTGCCACTCGAAAATACATGTATTTTAAAAATTAACTAATTTGCGCAAATTCCGTGAAATTGTCAGCAAATTTTAATAATTCATAATTAAAAAACCACGTCACGACAAGCAATAAAACCACATACTTATTTTTTCAACAACAATAAATGTATGCATTTGACTGAATGACGTGTGTATATATAATATATGTGCATGCGTCAGATCATGCCATTGAAATTTCATTCCCTCATCGGTTTTGAAGCGCGAACCAGTGTGGTTGGCTGACTGACGTTGCCACAACAACAGTCAAACCATAAATTGGCGTAGAGGCGCATAATAAGCGGCGAATATGGTGGCAAAGCCTTTTTATTGTTGAAAGGCAGCGACTTGTATACATGTAAACACACAGTGATTTCGTTTACTATAACCGAAATATTTCTCTATTTTATGTGGAACGGTGACTTTAAAAGTAGCTGGAATGACCATTTCTTTCTCCATATTGCAGGTTGCAAATTCGAAATACTATGCAATACTAACTGCTAAATCCAGAAAATCCTCCTCTTCCATTAACCCTCTTAGCTGTCAATTTAGTAGTTTGAAAGTTGGAGATTCAGCATCCATACGGATGACAAATCAAAACTTACGCAGAGACAACTATTTCCCTGAACTGCCTTGTGGTCAATATAAAGCCAGTTTAACACATAATGCCAAGCAAATCTTTCTATGGAGAACTTCTAGAGCCATCACATGGGATTCACGCTTTTGGATGATATGGTTAATCGAAAATAATATGAAAATTTTAATAATGAAATCGTGTTACGTGTTATGGCCTTGACATTCATCCTCGATAAGCAATAAACCCAACATGTTCTGTCGAAAGTGTCGAGTAGATCAAGTCAAGCTACTTCTTTTCTTCTTCTGGGAGCTTGAGTGTTTTAATCCATTCGGATGACATGACCTAGCCAGCATAGCGGCTGTCTCTTAATTCGCTGAACTATGTCAATGTATATCTTGTACCGCTTATTCGCCGCTGCGGTATTCACCGTTGCCAATGCACAAAGGACCACAAATCTTCCGTAGATACTGTCTGTCGAAAACTCGTAACGTTGGCCCATCAGATTCGTCATCGTCCATGATTCTGCACCATATAGCTGGACGGGGATGAGGAGTGACTGGTCTTTGGTCGTCGAGAGAGGACTTTACTTTTCAATTGCCTACTCAGTCCGAAGTAGCACCTGTTGGCAAGAGTAATCCTGCGTTGGATTTCTAGGCTGACATTGTTGGTGGTGTTAATGCTGGTTCCTAAATAGACGAAATTATCTACAACTTCAAAGATATGACTGTCAACAGTGGCGAGTGGGCCAAGTCGCGAATGCGACGACTATCTTGTTTGATGGCAGGAGATATTTTATCTTGCCCTCGTTCACTACCAGAACCATTTGATATCTACTTCATCGGCGTACAACAGCAGCTGTACAATCTTATAGAAAATTGTACCTTCTCTATTCAGATCTGCAGTTATTTTCTCCATAAGTAAGATAGGAAATCGCCTTGTCTGATACCTCGTGTGGTCCCGAACGGTTGGGAGAAGACCTCTCCTGTTACTGACGGGACAACTTCTCTTGGTTTTGGAAAATATGAGCACTATTTGATCAACTACAGTCAAGATCCTAAAAGTGCTAAGCCGGTAGGTCATCCACATTCATTCAGAATACTCCATGGATGCTTCTTGCTTTATTCGTAAAAATGCTTTACGCTAGATGGTGCAATCTGTGTAATGACAGTTCAAATGGATTGAACTTTCAATCGGCTGGTTTGTTTTATACAACCATATTTTCTTACAGAAAATGGGGGATTCTAACACTATGTTAGTTCTTATGTTATCAAGCCACCAAAATATTGCAGTATGAGAGCTTAGGCTTAAAGAAAATATTAATTTATTCCCGAACCGCAAATAACTCAGTCTTGTAGTACTCTCAAAAACTCAAATCGGTAAATCTCTCAACAGTTCAGTTCATTATAATTTCTCTGAATAACTGTAAATATGAAAAATATTCCGAAAATCATATAATAGAGCATTTGCATGCATCACCGTCATTATTATGCGGTCACCGGTGCACACCCAAGTAACCCAACCGTATGTTGCAACCGTCATAAACGGCAACACTGTGTACGTATATAACGGCTCATATAAATAAAGAAATATAAGTTGCGTGTGCGCTCGTATTTACGCGTATGTGAGCCAATTTTGATTCTCTCCATTCAGACACAGAAAACACAGAATCATTTCGCGATGAAAATTAAAATTGTTGACAATAACTGTTTTTGCACTGCCTATTTGTTCGCTATTCCAGACACTGTTGCTATTACTACTACTGCTACTGCTACCGTTACAGTTTTTGTTGCCGCAATGCGTGGCACTCACATTTGCCTGCCGCCGGCACTTCTGCCGCTGACCACATTTCATTTGCAGCAGCAGGCAATTGCAACGTGCAGCACTAATAATTGTGACAGTTTGTTGTTGTTTTTGTTTGCAGTTTAGCAATTCGTGACTGGCGCAAAATTACACGCATTTTCACAGCAGATTAAAATGTATACCATTTTCACGCATGCGAAAATTACCGCGAAATGTTGCAAGTGCAATATGCTAAACTCAAACATACATATAGAGGGATGAATGTGCTTGTGCAACATGAAGTTAAAAGTAGAACCATGTCCTTATATTTTTATACACATTCGTTAAAATTAGTACAAGGTTGTTCTTTGTCGATATTCTCCTAAAATTTTTACTGCATCGTAAAGTTACATAGTTTTGTTCTACTAACGATAATTGCATCATCAGGAAATAAACAAGTAACCGGGTTATGCGGAATTTTTTGATGTCATAAAATAATATATATATTTACCTTTTGGGAGGTTGGGGCCCGACAAGCATTTTCAAGAAATCAAACTTTGTTTTGGCCTAAAGTACAGGTTAGGGTCCTGAAACCATCATGCATATCATTTTGTAGCAGATAAACAGAACCCGGCTTGACACATAGGTCACGTTACTAGAATTAAATTTTTGTAATTTTTAGTCAGCCCTAACCTTGAAAAAACAAGTGTATAAATTTATAAAGATATTAACTGGAAGTGTATCTCATATCATTCACGAATATTTGGGATAAGATCTGAGTAAAAGAGGGTGCCGCGCGAGCTCACTTTTAACTAAAAATAACGACGAGTTGATTAGTCGGAGCAGTGTTTCGAGAAGCAAAGTCATAATAAAACTGAATTCTTGCATCGATATGTGACAATTGACAAAACATGGCTCTATTATTTCAATCCGAAGTCCAATCCAAATCCATTCGAGTGGACTGCATACGATAAACCCGTCCAAAACGTGGAAAAACGCCACAGTGAGCTGGCGAGGTTACGACGTCAGTATTTTTGGATGCGCATGAATAATCCCTTGAAAAGGGAAGGATCATCAACATGAATATTAAATAGCGCGAATGGACTGCCCGAAAGACGAAATCGTCGCAGGAAAAGGAAAAGAAAGAAGAGAAGGTATGTTTCGGGAAGGCAATGCACCGTGTCACAAGTCAGAGAAAACAATGGCAAAATACATAAATTTGGCTTCGAATGGAGTCCACATCTGTCTTAATCTTCAGTTCCCACCTCCAGCGACTATTTATTGTTTTCAGATCTCACAATATTGCTCTTTGGGAAGAAATTTTCGTCGAATGAGAGAGTGATCGCCGAAACTGAGATTTTTTTTTATAAAATATAAATATGGTATCGAATAGTTGGAGGGTCGCCATAATCAATGTAACAGTCTTTGAAGGGAACTTTCTTGAATAAAAAAACGAATTTTTCCTAAAAAATGTGTTTTATTATAATATACCTTAATATATTGGTGAAATCATCTATACGGATATTGCTTTTCACTTACATCTCCTAAATTTTCTAGAAAGTATCGACTACTTTGAGTGGGAATGAAGAAAATGTAATTTTAGACTGATTAAGTAACCTAACGCTTGAAATGCTTTTCAAATTCTTTTGACGATTTGTTTGTAATTGGGGTCTTTGTTAATGCCTAAAAATTTCCCTATATCCTCTTTAAAGACAATCTACCATTCTCTTTGAGTATAAGTCGTGCTTGTAGTGAACTCTGGATCATCCATAAGACGTCGAATATCTGGTTTAACGATAGCATCTTTCTATTTAGGATGTGAAATTGCAAATTACACCATCAATCCCAGCTTTGTGGGAAGGGGTGGTATAAAAAATTTTTGAACCAAAGTTTCATGTACGACGTTCTCCAACTTTTAGCTCCCTAAGAGGCCAATAATTTTTGTATTGGTCCAAGAATTTAGTAAAGCCTGCTTGTTGTCAGAGGAATATGTCTAATTTTCTTAAATCACAGTACACTTATCAACCGTGGTCTTCATGTTTACCGCCATTGGGAATATTGGTACAAAACCTAACCGATTCCTTGAGTTGAATAGCTGATGGCAGATTGGGGTATGAAGTTGTCCGCTACCGTTTGGAATTATACAATTTTCAGAGAAGTCATAACCTTCTTTATGCTTCTTTTGCTCGCGCCCTTGAGTTCACACTCTTCTGCTGAGACGACATTGTGCTATATTAAAGCAAGGTCTATAAACCAATGATGACTTAACACGTAGTTGTACCTGGCCAATGTCTATCGGAGCGGGCACATTCAGGTTATAAGTTTATGTTAGTTAATATAGTTTTAAAATCTAGCGCCTAGTGGTTTTAATTGATTTTGTATTAAACTTCATATCCCAAACATCGTGAAGCTATGGTTAATATAGTATAATCGACACCATTAGGTAGTGTCGTCACAAGAAAGGTTCTACATCATAAACTCCTCTATCTCGTGTAAAATTTTTTCTAGGATCCATGCAAGATCAAGTTGACGCTACAAAGCTTATTATGAATATAAATTAGTTTTTAAATAAGATCAACTCCGGAACGGACGGACTTAAACTGTTCAAAACAATAGAAACAATAGAAATTTATATTCTATTAAGTACTATGTATGTACATATGTAGATCGACCGATACAATCTTGAAGAAGAAAATTTTTAGAATTAGTAGACATTTCTCAAATATTTATAAATTATTTTAACAATATTTAGAAGTCAGTATAAGTAAAAAATAAAGAAGTTTCACCAAGTTACCAGTTACAAATTATGTATATTTATTTTGAAGCTAAAACATCACAATTTTACAGATGAGCAATCAACAAGAACTATTTTTAAACATGAAATTTGCTGAACATATTTTTGAGATTAATTACAGAACTCTAATTGAGTCGCCTGCCGCACACGTTCCCGATATTGCCAACGGTAATGCAACATTTCTCCTGCAAAAGCGATTAGTGCCAAAGTCAGGCAGCCAAAGTATTGAATGCATATCCAGAAGAAATCATCTAAAACTAAGGGTCTTCCAGAATCCAGTGGCTTACTTAAATCTTCGAATACCACCAACTTCAATTTGGCCAAAACAAAGAAATTCAACGACATCCACTCTTTTATAATACCCGACGAATCTAGACGTAATATGACGTCATCTAATAAATCACGATAAGGCAGATTTGGGCGCGTTGGCAAAGAAATTATGGAACTTTTAAAGAAACAAAGCTCGCTATTAAAATAGAATATTGGGCGATGGAAGAGACTTTGATGAAACTCGAAGACCTCCCAGCGAGCATTTGATACGGGATACACATACTTCGTGTTCATCGAAGAACGATGCCTCAACCATGCGTTGTGGTCTTCCATGATTTCAAAGAGGTTAGGGTGCTCCTGTACGCTGCTGTTCGTATCTAATATAATCTTTTCTTTGGCAGAAACCAATACTTTGAGACCAGCAGCTTCCATGTCGTCGTAAGTGCGATACATCGGTTGTAGAGGCGGTTGTGTTAGATAGGATTGCAGATAAGCCTGATACGTCGTATTGGTGATGATGCTCATATAGCAAAGTAAGAATATGATAAGTTTCACTTTTAGATTGGGTCTCACCAGCGGCACGAAGGATTGCCCCAAAATGCCACGTATACTTTTATCATTCAAAAAAATATTAATAAAATTGATTTGCATGTGCGGATTGAGATGTGTAAGTAAAGCGGCGAAAATTATAGTAAAAACGAAGATGTAAAACAGTGTTGGTAAATGCACGATGCCAACGAATAGCTCATTGATTGGTATCGTTTCGGGCAACGGCACCATATAACAATAATCCAAGTGTTGTACTGGATAGGACATCACTTCCTGGTCTGCCGATGACTGTGGAAATGTCAAACCCGCAGCCACGTCAACAGTGCTGTTAAGCGCCAACTTCAATAATTCACCGAAGTACGTAGTTTTACCTATTTCAAAGGGATGTTCAATCGCCAGCGTTGCATTTACTTTGCCCGCAAATATTCTCACCAATCTGCCGATGTAACCCTCCATTTCCAGCTTGCCATCAGCTTTGTAGTAAAGCATCGTGCGTGGTTCGAGCTGATCGGGGTACGTCAGCATCTTCGTGCCATGCATATCGCGAAACTGATGGTCAAAGATCGCGCTATTTATGGCCGCGTCCATGCTTTTCTCTTTATAGCGTGGCGCATCAAGCGGAAATTTATTGCATGTGTAATATTTGTGACTTTCAGCAAAATCGTTTCGTATTATTAAGACATTGTAAATATCTTTAGCCATAGCGTTGGTGCAAATTTCTTCTATTAGCTGTGAATTTGTCGCATGTGGTGCATAGGCTAGGATGCGGGTTTGCTTTAAGTCGTGGAACACATTAATTTCCTCGAATACGTCGTCTATATTTTCATGCTCGAGACACAATACAATAACTAATTCTTTTGAGAATGTTGATTTGTATTTAAAAGCCAGCCGTTTATTCATAACCACCACGGGTAATGACAGCTCTGGAAGTAGTTTGTCAAAAATGCAATCTTGCGCTCGTGTCTTGCAAATTGCTACGGTATTATAATCGCGTTTCTGGCGCACGTTTTCGAGCAGTTTTAGCAAATCTTTTGCGAGGTTTTCATTAAAGCCCGTACTTTTAGGTAGTGCACTCGCTATGACTAAAGTCTTTCGAATGGCCAATAACAATAAAACACATAATAAATGCTTCGTAAGCTGTCCACTTAGCATGCTGGAAGTTGCAACTGCACTATTTAGCCGTTTAACTAAACTGTTTCGACACCGTTAAACCCATTTAAGTGGACATTTGACACATGTTTTGACTCATTGCGTGCAAATATTTGCATTGAAATTAGTTTCATAAATATTTTGTGTTGTTGTTTTCGTTGTTTGACAAGTCCGCTTTCATGTTTTCCGTGCGAAAATAACGTTCACGTATTTAGAAATAATTTCTTTTGTTAAAATAATTTTATATATAGACTTTTACAAATGCGCCTGTATATACATTCCGACAGAACAAAACACGGAAATTATAATTAAATTCCCCGCGTAAATGATATTAAAAACAAAATGTTTTTTCTAAGTTGGTAGGACTATCCGTAATTACTATACCAAATATGAACGTGATCTGTCAACCAGTTTGTTTACAGCAGCTGTTTAAGTCGGTACTCCTAGTAGTGTGTTGCGATTTTTACAATGGATATAAACATCGAACAAAGAATTTGCCTTAAATTTTGTATTTATAACTGAATTTCACGTGCGAAATCGTTGCAAAAAGGCTAGCGGTGATTCGGTTTTATCAAAAATACAAGCCTACAAGTAGTGCAAAGTTTTCAAAGACGGTAGGGAGATCGTTGAAAAAATGCCTCGTTCTGGAGACGTTCGACCTCTTCAACTGATAATAATATTAAAAAAGTGAAATATATGGTGATAAAAATCGTCAGGCAAGTATTTTATAGATGACAAGAGAGCGTGAAATCTCTCGCTGGTTCGTTCGAATGATTTTGGTGAATATTTTAGGTTTGAAACGAATTCTTGCTCGAATCTTCCCGAAAAAACTTAATTTTTTTCTTTGTGTATACTTAATCGTGTGAATTCCGATCACACATTCATAGAGAGCATTAAAACTGACGATAAAACATAGGTTTATAAGTTTTACATGCAAATATTTAAAAAACAATCGAAAAAATAAAACAAAATTCGCTGAAGGAGCTGGCGGTCATTCCAAAAGGTGCTTATGAAAAGTGTTTCGAGGGCTGGAAAAATTGTTGGCATAAGTGTGTCGTATCTGGTAGGAATTACTTTCAATGCGACGAAATAAATATTCATGAGTAAATAAATATTTTGTATTTTATTTACAATTTTCGGGTACGAACTATTCGAATAGTCGACAACGAAAGATTAATCAAATAGTGGACGATTTACGAGTCTCTGGATACTGCAATCCGAATAATGCCCTATGTGGTTAATCCGAGTAGTCGATTAGTCGAATACCGAGAGCTCTTGTATGGTATGTTATATGCTAGATTGGTTCCATATAAAACATCATATTCCAATTATTGAGCAAAATTTCACAGTGATATATCAAAATCTTAAGGAAAAATTGGCATATATACAGACAGATGGACAAATATACATGTTTAAATCAACTCGGCTCGTCACATATGGGGTCTCCGTCGCTACCTTTGTGACGTCACACGCATCTTGGCAAACTTAATATGTTATACCCTGGTCTCTGTGTAAAAATGTAAAACTTATGTCGGCTATTTACCGTTATTGTAACTATATAAATTTAAGGAGTGGGTAATATTTTTAGAGTTTGTTATTAGTAAAATCTGTGAGCAGATTGTGTTCGTTTGGTCATGACGTAGCGCTTACTTATTTTCATTAAGTGATTTGACAAATTTTTTTGCGATATCTTTTTTAAAATCAACTGGAAATTCATAAATCATAAAGTTCAGTATACGTGGAATGGGTATACGTAGGATATGAATTGATTGCGTACATTTTTGGTATTATTTCCCTTTATAAATCTGAAAATTTTGTGGAAAGAATAAAAAAAATTAGATTGCTATAGTCGTTATACATAACGTCGTTGACAATTATATTAAATAAAAACTTCGAATTCGAATCAAAATATTTTTTTCCTTTTACGACGAAATTTAAACTATCTGTTGTATTTAATAACATACATACATATATTTCTATAGCTGGTTTCAATAATATCGAAAAAAAACAGGATCGAAAATTGTATGGAAAGATACCGTGTCTAACAGAAAGTTTCAAGACCGAACCATTCTCTTGTAGAAATCCTAGAGGTGATCTAGTGACTATGTCCAGAGCGTACTGACATTAGGGAGGGAATACTTCTCCAGCCTGCTGAATGGCAGCGAAAGCATAACGCCAGGAGATGTTAAACCCGATTAAACCATCGATGACGCTGGAACAGACATTCAACTGCCCGACCATGAAGAAGTTCGAACAGCAATTACCCGTGTGAAGAATGACAAAGCGGCGGGGCGCTGGAATGCCGGCCGAGCTATTCGTGCATGTATCAGCGTTGTTTTAGAAAATGGTCGAACGAAAGATTGCCCGACGATTGGAATTTAATTGTGCTCTCCACAAAAAGGGAGACCCTATAATCTGCGCCATCTACCGTGGGAATAGCCTATTAGCATCGGCTTTAGGCGTAGAAAATCAACAACTGACCAGATATTCATCATGCGCCAAATCTTGTAAAAGACCTATGAAAAAGAATCGACACACACCACCTTCTCTTCAATTTTAAAGCTACTTTTCGTCGACTTAGTAGCTACTTTTATACTGGTATGCCTGAGCTAATAAGTCTGTGCAAACTGACGTTGAACAATATCAGAAGACTCGTCAGGAACGGGAAAACCTCTCCGAGCCATTGGATATCAGACTAGGTTTCGGACATGGCGTTATCTTCAATCTGCTGCATACCTAAATAAGGAAGGCACGATCTTCTACAAGAGTGTACAACAGCCGGCGTACGCCAATGTTGGATAAAGAACCGATGCAAATAGGTGTGGTTTTGAACGAGGGTATCTTAGAACCAGTATTTACACCAAAAACAATGTCATCGTGCATATACGACGACATTGACATAGATTAGAGAATAAAGAGACAGCGGCTACGCTGGAGAAGTTGTGTCGTCCGAATGGTTGAAAACACTTAATATATTCTAACATAACCTTATTCGTCAGAGATTGGTTTCGACGTAACTAATTGGTTTCAACATTATTCAAATTCATCCTCGGAAAGCAAAGAAATTATTATTTCCAATTATAGTGGTATATCCCATTGGAGTATATGTCGATAAAGAGTAAACGATTCTAAAATCGAAGATTCATCAAATTTCCCTCAGATATTTTTGCAGCAATTTTTGAACGTCTGCGTCTATGTATCCGCGGTACACTCTTAAACCATGTACTAACGGAATTACTGGATAAAAGCAAAAAATTAATTCATAGTTTCTGTCATTCTCTAATTAAGCATTTTGAAAGGCTTTTACTTAGAGTTATTAGTAAAAAATTCATAATTTCATTCATTTATAAATTTACGTCAGTTGTATACTATATATGTATGCATCTGTTAACTCAAAGAAAGGTTTACAATATAACAAAAGAAATGAATAAAAGCACATCTTGAAAGGAAAATTAGAACAGAACAGGAAATAGATTCAGCCTTTGGCTATTGTAATGCCAGTCTTTGAGTAGTTGCTGATTAAAAGTAAATGAATAATGCAATAAATAAGCGTATCACCGTTAGTTGTGCACTTGCAGACCGAAAGTGTCACTTTGTTGCCTTATTATAAATGCAACACGGTCAGCGGCAGAAGGCTGTGGCAAATTCTATACAATCAACTTGCTGCAATTTTGTAAAAAACGAACTGATCAAACTGCAAAAGCGAAATGGAAGCGTAGCTTTGTAGCAGAAAGGAACAAAAAGCGAAGTAAAAAAGAAGATGCTGTTGTTGTTGCCTTTTTCTTGAACGTTCAACTTTTCGCACTTCCCTATTTTCTGGGCTTTCAGTAGTTTTAATTCATTTGCCGCTTTTCATTGCGTTTACGAGTATTAATGGCGCTGTCGCCACTGGCTGGCCGTGTCCGTCCTGTGCGCGACGCGTCGCAACAATTGCGTGAATTGCTGCGACAATTTTGCGCTGTTAGCGATAAATTGCTGTATTTTACTTTGTGCTTTTATTTCATTTGTTTAGCGTATTTATTCTTTTGCCTCCTTTACATTTTTACGCGCTTACGCTTTTCGCACCAACTTTGCTTGGCCAAGCTGCAACATTGAGAGGAAACAGCGCGCTTTGTTAGGGAAGTGAGTGGGTAAATAGAGAGCGGTGCGCGGTAGTGTTGGGTAGTGTCCTTTTGAACGCGGTGTCGTAGTTTACAGCTTTGCGGACCTTTCAATGGCGCCGCTTGAAAAGTAATTGATTTATGCGCAGAAAATGCTCAGTTAATTGGACAGCACTGTGGACATTGGCGAAGCCTGCGGAGTGGTCACTTTTTTTTAAGAATTTGCTTAAAAAACAAAAAAAAAGCGAATAAAAGTCCTTTACTTTATTTAAACTAAGACTTTGTCAATGCGAAATCATTGGAGTATATAGTAAATAATGAATAAATAGTTAAATAAAGGCACACGGCACGTTGGCCAAAGGCATTTATTGGTAGTGGTTGGTAGGAATTGGTTTTTCGCTTCTATAGCGTCCACTTGATGCAGGGCAAATTCAATGAAATGTAATTAATTTTGTTTAGCACTTTACATTAGAACTAATTATCACCATTGCACTTAAAAGTTTATTTGATGGCGATTCTAAAGCAAAAAATGTTAAAAGTTTTTTTTTCCAGTATAAAAATTAATATTGTATATTAGCGGTGCAAATTATTAATCCAAAATTTTTAGATTATGAATTAGCTTCTTAATTTTAAATTACTATTTTTATTTAAAAATTTTAATTAAAAATTTTCAATTTCAAAATAAAATTTGTAAACCGAAATATTTTATTAAAAATTCGCATGTCTGATACCTGTTTTCAATTTTTAGTTCGGATTTCAAAAATGTTTAGCATAAAAAAATGATAAATTAATTTTTGAATTAATTAAATTGAAAATATTTTTTTTTAATATTATATTTTTTTTTAATTTTTAAAATTATTATTCTTAATCCGGTATTTGCGATTATTATTTCCCTTTCTATCATTTCAATTATAAAAATCTTAACAATTTGTATTTAAAAATTAATTTGGCCAACATATCCTAATTCTGAATAAACTCTGAGATTGTATTATTATTATTGCTTTAGGCTATGCCCTTGGCGAATTTCGTAAGAACACCTCATCAAATGAAAGAGTCTCGCATGCAAGCACTTGATTCCGATTGATGAGAAGCTTCTTGAACAAAAAAGAAGTAGTGCAAAATTTTAGGTCGATATCTGAAAAATTGTTTGCCCACAGATATAAACTGACTATCTGAACTTCTTCTGGAACTCATTTAAAGGGAAAGCTAGTCATTTCTTCATTGGAAATGGGTATCATAGTGCATTTGTCTAAGCTTTCAATAACTTACGCAGAAAAGTATGCAATAAAAACTAGTAGGTGCTAAAAATTTCATATTAAATAGGGGAAATATTTTAGCCAAAATTTTGAAAATGCGAAATTTAAAAAATGCAGTAACATACATATTGGTTTAAATTTAGAGATACACATGTATATGCGTATGTATGTAAAACTGTAAAAATAAATTTTCATGAAAAGTATTTGTTAAAGGTATTAAGTAAAATGGTCACAGTGATAATGCCTGCTCATTTCATTCAATTCAAACATTTATGTATATACATATTTATGTAATATAAGTATGTTTGTATATTTATATAATATATATGTATATGTGTATAAACGTTAACGAAATCATTAATAACATTAGGTTATGTATAGTTAATAATATTAGTGTTTGTAAGCCGAAGAAAGTTTCCGAAAATATGTCATCTCAGATTTTTTTCATGTCAAAATAATGTAATTAAGCACCCAAATATTCAGTAGGAAATAAATGAGTATATAAGAAGTCAGAATCGAACCTTTCCTACGGTATTTTGTTCTACCTACAAGCTGGAACTTCACAGGTCACTGATTGTCGCAGATGAAAGCTGTCAAAACACGAATTCTTCTGCATAACAACGAAAACAAATTTGGAATGCCAGTCAAGTATTATGACAGCTTTCTGCTTTGCTGCAATTTCGACTGTCTAGCATAAAAGTTAGTATGAAGTTAAATAAATAAGAAAGAACACCCATAGACTGAGAGAAGTAACCAAGTGCTTCTGAGGTTAATTTAATAGTTTTATGCCAGTTCTGTTGTTGTATTTGATGATAGTTGGTCATAATAAAGTATGTAAGTAAGTAAGTAAGTAAGTAAGTTAGATATTCTGATATTTTTATTGAGATAAAAGGTATAATAATGGTAAAAAAAACAAGAAAAAACGTCAAATTTTTTTGATGAAAACCATAATGAATGATTTTAAACTTTGAACTTCTAATACGTAAGTTGCCTTTTATATTTCTTGATTTGGCAAGCCTAGCATTGTTATCTGGCATTGCAAAACCTTATCGTAAAGTTTGGCATTTTTACAGTAACTTAAAAATTCATCTACGGCCAAAAATGAACACTAGAACAACGCTGATAAGTAAATTCTGAGTGGTACACAACTATCCTTTTGCCAGTTGTCTTTCAAGAATTCAGGAAACCCAAACACCGAAGATCACTCTTCACTATCACAATGCTAGCTCTCCCATATCGACTAAAACAACAAAACATCACTTCTTTTTATTGCCATTCTTAAAAAATAAACTAAGAGTTCAAGGTTTTTCGACAACTATAATGGCGCTAGATATGTTCAGTATGCATGCCTTGGAGACACCTCAATCAGAGTGCTTCGATAATTGGTTCAAACTTATGAAGAAGTGTATAGATTTTACTGAAGAATATTGGAAAAACAATAAAGCGATTTTCGATGATTAATATTTGTTTTTGGTTCTCAAAGCCCGAAATATAAAAGGCAACCCTTGTATTACCTCAAAACTATTTTACATTTTTGTTTTTAAATATCTGGGTCGTGGGAGATTCTATACACTTGTTTTTTTCATCAGCATACCAGATTGGTTGCTACTCTAATCAGACGATAAATAGTTTTTGAAAATATTTTTTTTTAGTTTTTTAATTAAATTTCAAGCTGCCAGAGCTCATTTTAAATTAATTATACTATTTCTTCTTTTGCTACATCTCGTCTGCAATGCATCAATTAACTCAAGCGCGACTTGAAAGCTCATTGCGTATTTAAGTGCCTTTCTCCACCAAAAACAAAAAAATATATTTACTGTAATAGTGTGTGTAAATATACATATATATGAAATGTGTTTATATGTATACTCACTTTAAAAGCAACATTTCGTAACACCACAGCGACCACATAAAGCTTTTAACCCGCCATCAAGTGAAAAGCTATTTTCGCAGTTTCGTAAATGCGAAAGCGCTCCACACACACACTCACATCAGCACTTTCGTCCCTTAAAACATACTTTCATTATGTATGCACTGTGTAGGAGTGTAAATTTGCTCGCATATACCTTTGATTGCCGCCAGTCAATTACAGCCGCGAATTACCACTAATTGAGCATATGTAAAAAATGTTAACCAATTTAAGTGCAACTGCCATTAATGTTGCAAGTGCATTTGGGCAAGTGGCAAGTCAAGGTAACCGCTTTCTTTCTACGCTTTCGAAGTTTAAATGCAACGCAACGAATTGCTAAAAGGCATTAAATGAAATACTAATTGAATTTCCATTCTAAATTCGTTGTAATGGGAGAGAGAGTAATGGAAGGAATTTCAAAACGAGAATTTCAATGCTTGAGAAATTTTGAATAAAGGATTCGACATTTGCAGCTAGAAGAGAAGGTCATTGGTCAATGAAAACCGTTAGAATTTATATTATTCAGTTTTGATTAGAGAAATGGTTATTTTCGGTAGTAAGACCAAATTTCTGCGGTTTTACAATCTGTGGAAAGTGTCTGCTAAGAGTTCCGACTTAGTTGGTTGGTTTGGATAACGAAAACAGAAAACATTGCTTTTTTTGCAAATTGAATTTGCCGTCTTTATAAAACTTAACTCCAAATACTTTCCACAACATAACTAGTTACGGTTGCTTCAAGCTTTCACACAGTATACTCGATAGAACCTCATATGCTATGTCGAGCAGGCTTATCCCACGGTAGTTAGCGCAAATTGTTGGGTTCTCCTTTTTTTGGATTGGCAAAGCCCATCTTAATTCCAATCGTCGAGTATGCTTTCGTCAGACCATTTTCTACCAAGAAGCGTATGCATGCTCTTTATCAGTTCTTCGCCGCCGTAGCTGAATAGTTCGGCCGGCAATCCATCGGCCCCCGCCGCTTTGTTGTTCTTCAAGTTTCTTTATGATCGGGCAAAAAACCTTCGCTCTATCGTAATAGATTGGGGTTTACCATCTCTTGGTGTTATGATTTTAACGCCATTCAGCAGGCTGGAGAAGTGTTCCTCAAATAATTTCATTATGATTTGCGCATTAGTTTCTAGATCACTTCTGGTTCTATAAAAGTATGCTCCGGTATTGAAGCCTTTAATTTTCGGGCATTACCCCTATCGGCCAGCTTGTTAAGCTTCGTACTCACGCATTTCGGCCTCTCTTTTTCCCGTCTCGCTTCCCTCTTCAACTCTCCTCGGATCATTAGTCTCCGATGCAAAAGTTACAGTGTAATTTTTTATGAGATTTACTTTGATCGTATACTTAGTTAAAAAAAAAAAATATATTTGATAAATTTGTTTAAATTGTCCTAGGTATGAACTCAAATTAACATCATATGATGGTATTGAGGGTATCACTTGATATAAATAACTATAATAATAACAGTATTTGTAAACCATTTTGTACATTTGCAACAAACAATATTACATTTTATTTATTTCTGCGTATATTGTGCAATATTTTTCGCTTTTTTGTTTGTTTTAACAAATACACATCAGTAAATGAGCAATCTCAAGAGTCATTAGTGAACTAAAATATACAAAATGGATTAACTTTATGAAATAATACAATCATTGCAAGCACGCTGCCACACCTAAATCAAAATCAAGTATAATTGTATAGATTTTCTAAATCATAAGTGAATAATTATGTAAGCGTTGTGGAGATTTTTACTTGCCACTTAATGAAGTTAGCTAAAAACACAGCGAAAACCGATAAGCAACACAAGCTTAAATAATAACAGTCGCTGCTTACAAATACACTCTCGCAGCTTAAGCGCTTAAAAGCACAGACCTCAACCGTTATTCGTATGCTTTGCGTCCCGTTTGGTTGTTTGCTTGTTGATAACTGCTGGCTGCTTGCTGCAAGTGCGTATGCGTGTGTTTGTGTCTGTTTGTGGCATTGAGTTGAGTTAGCTACACGAAATGTTAGTTAATTGTGGTAACATTGGTTTCTTGTTGTTGTTGTTGTCGCTGTTGTAACTTATGTATTTAGTTGTCGATAGTTGGTAGTTACGGAATTCCGCACTGAAGACGAGCACTTAGCATGCAGCTAGTGCACGTACATGTGGGTGAATGTGACGAATGCGGTTGTATGGACTGGCATTTGAAGTGCAACACAAAAATTTAATTACGTTTGACTGCGATGCGGCTTCAGTGTCAGGATTAACTCCGCTTCGATAAATCACGAAATCAATTGAATTAACATTGCTTGGCAAGCTTGAGGCAATGAAGTAGAGTGAGTGGAGAAAATATGTATAAGTAGTTTAATGCAATTGCTCTGTTAATGTGGATTGCGGGGCGTATGAGTGACATATTCATACATATAAGGATAGATTTACGCGGAAGTTTTGGATTTGCAAGTTTGCGAATAGAATATAAAGTAAGACGTCGGCAAGTGAGGATAGGAGCGAATATTTTTCCAAGTTCAAAGAACTATTAGAAATTATAAAGGAAGAAAAATAACGGGTGATCCAAGTAGAGGTACTTTTTCCTATAGGCTTTTTTTGAAAGATTACACGTTAGTCGTGTCAAGCTGTCATGATATTTTTCTTCAATATTGTATGGCATTTCATCATGGAAAGATGTTCACCTGAACAACGCTTACAGATCGTTCAACTTTCTTACGTGATATCATACCGTTAGAGGTTTTCCTGTAGGGATATGTAAAGGATAATCCCGCTTCAATGCAGGACTTGGAGCAAAACATGACGCGGTCATTCGCCAGTTATCAGTCGAATTGCTCGAATGAGTAATCAAAAATTGGACTCAACTATGGAGCTTTCCAGACGTAGACGCGGCGAACATTTGAAAGATATAATCTTCAAAAATTAAATGCCGAATATTGTTCTTTCGAATGATAATAAAATTTAAAGTTTCTGTGGTTTTTTATTAAAAAAAAGTAGAGAACCTCGATATGGATCACCCTTTATAAAAGTAGGGTTTGAAATTTTGCACATTTCGTGAAGATATCTCGTCGAAATGGCTTTTTTTTTACAAGAAATGGTTTCTTCTCAGACGATTTTGCTATAGTCAGGTTAGATTGTCGGGTTGATCTCATTTCAACATATATTCGTCCTTTGTGTTACACATAAACTTCTTAAAAATGGGATCACTAGATCCCCATAAATCAACTAAACGTTTTGAGCTCACCATAAGGAAGTTACGGTCAATCTCAGACACATCCCTAGATTCGTCAAAGATGTGTTTACCAAGATATTTCAGTCTCAGTCTGACCAACCCTGGGCACGAAGTAACAAGATGATTCCACCTCGCCTTCCTCCATACAGTTTTGGCAAAGAGCGTCCGACAGAATCGAGCAGTCACAGTCGCACAAGTTAGAGTTGATGACCAGCGCTTGCTAAGCTTACTGGAGGTCAAAAGGTCCAGTAGAAGAACACAAGCAGACATCGAAAACGGATTTGCTTCCACTCAAATGAGATTGAGGAAAGTGTGCATGCCCTAGCAAGCTGATCAGCTATGCATTTCTTCAGTGATTCGGCTTTAACCGGGCACCCATACATGTATAATAACATGGAAGAAGCTAGATGCTATTTCTAATGAAATCATGCACTCTTTGAATAGTTGTGAGCACATAGTCGATAAACTCGAAGTCAGTATAGCCGCTCAGCTGTCGGAATGAATGCACACCTCTCTGAAGGAAGCTGCATTTCGTAGCAGCACATCTACCGCTATATTGATGACAGTCGCTTCCGCTTGAAAGACGCTACTCTCCGTTCAGTGGTTTCGCAGTCTGAAACTAGAGTTGAAGTAGAGCAGGCGACAGAAGACTGCACCACCTACTTTTCCTCTCAACTTCGATCCATCCGTGAAAAATCTCATTTCACCCCCTCTCCAACGGCTACGACCCGCCCAAAAATTCTTCGCAGATATGTGAGCTGAGAAAGAACCGGAACGAATCCTTAATATACCAGAGGTGCGAATGAGGACAGTCCTTTGAACACGCTGCAGCTGCTTAGTTGGCATGTAGTTCGTAGTTCAAACCGTTCAAACTCTAATATAATTAAAGCTCTAATAATTGTCACAGACCGTACGTTCTTGAAGGCCCCTCGATATGGAGAAGGAAACCCACAGCATAGTATTTGTGTATAAGGGAATTCTATCCCTAATGAACAGGTCATATCATTTTCAATTGAAATAAGAAAAACCTAATACTAAAAAATTTATAAGCCTTAAGTCCTTAATAGTGATATGAGCGCTTTTACCGATCTTTGGGACGAACTCCCTTGACCTGCAACCAAGCCGCCTTAATGTGACCCAATTTAACGCAGTTTGCGTAGATACTGCATGATATCTTTGTTGCGTGCTGAAGCTATGCAGGTATATTAAAGTTTAAAAGACTTAATAGCCCACGTGAGACAGCGCTCGTTCAGAAGGTCTGAGAAGGCTGTACAGCGCGCTTGAAATTGTATGTCTTTTAATAGATTTCTAACACAAATTTATAGTAAATATTTTTTTATTAATTTTAATTCGATGAGTTTCGTGAAATTCACTAATGAGCCTTTTTCTACGAATTGGCCTGCTGCTTTCACTTATTTCAATACATGTTGATAATTAACACGATAACCATTGACTCGTCATTATGGTTCAAAATTAACCCGTTAATACGTTTATTTATATATACATATATATCTTTTTGAAAATGTTCAAATGTACACTCAATTTTGAATCATTCCTCCTATTCATTTTGCTTGTATTGCATATTTATAGGCGTATTTGCACGGACTACTCTCGAATTTCCACATAATATCAGCAATAAACATACATTTATGTAATATCTATAGGAATATAAGCAAATCTCTTGCATTTCACATTTATGAGCCCACTAAATGGCATCGAAATGTAAATACTCTAATTAAATGTGAACTTTCGCCGATGCGAGCAACTCTGATCTCTAAGCCAAATACGAGCATACTACTCGTATTTGCATGAGTTAGACAATGTATTATTACTGAGTCTAAAATCACATGACTATTGATAGCAGATTATAGTTTGCTATTCGAGTATACTAATATTTTACACAAACAAATAGACAGTCGCATTTGAAACTAGTTATTTATCTATTTTTGAAATACCAGCAGTATTAAATCAAATATTCGCGAAATTGAATAAAATAAACGGACAGTTATGCATTTATATGCGTTCATACATATGAAACTATGCAACTATGCTATATTTTGTTATATTACTCATAAATTGTTAGCTCTAGATATATTTCGGTGTCATGCCGCTCTATGCCACGTTTTATTGGCATAAATCAAAATATTTGCATTTATTTAGATTGCAGCGCATTTTTGCATAGTTGGCACTGTCGCACATTGCCTCCCGAATACCATGCTTTTCTGAATATTAACAAAATATTAATAATACTACAATTTCATTTGGCACTGTGGGCGGTTAGGCGACCACAAATTATGGCATACAAGCTTATTGAATAAATAACTGTCGCAGCTTTCGGAATATTTTGAAAAAATATACCATTTTCATAGACAATTGTAATATAAAATTTATTTGAATTTTAATATCTTTCAGAATATTATTGTGCTTTAGAAAGTGTTTTATTGTGCTACGAATTCAATAAAATATTTTTTAAAGTTAAGCGCTTTTAAAGAAAAAGGAAAAGAGGAAAAGGAATAACTCCCGAAGCGGCAGAACTTCCAGCTGTTTACAAATCAGCTGATAAGGCCTTGGGTATAACAACTTTTATGATGATATAGTCAGATATTTCTACTTGCATAAGCCTGATTTCCTAGGACATTATGAAATAATTTATAAATATGTTTATAATATGATATGTTTTAAGTATATTGAATAATAGAAAATAATGCTATCAAGCTTATTTAAACACTTCTGCGAGATTAAAATATAAGATCTAGTAATAAGAAATAGGCTGATGTTCGGCAGAACCGGAGGGCTCTCTATCTTTCTCACTCACTGGTCCTAAACAACTATTTTTAGACCAATTTTGCTCGACGGTGCAGTAGCAAGGAGGACAAGAGGACGAAAATCTACCTACCGGAAGTCAATGGAAATGCTGCGCTGAGCATAACGGGAGCTTTGCGAACAATTCCAATGGCAGCTTTTGAACTGATACTAAACCAGCCACCTATGGACGACCACTGGCTGCAGGAATACATAATCTTTGAGCATAGCTCAGTGGGTAAGGGTGATTAGACAAACATCGACTACATGATCTTACTTTTCAACTCTGAAAGAAGGTTTAAAGTATTCATAGAAAAGGATGGTTGGCGTAAAGGTATGTTAACAACGCGCAATACTCTAAACATCTACATATATAGATATATAGATGGCTCGAAAATGGACAATAGTGTTGTTGCGGGAATATACTGTCCAAAGTTAGGTATAATGCAGGTTGCCGGACCACTACAGTATATTTCAAGCTAACGCCTTTGCTATTGCGAAAGCCACAGAGCTGGCCTGCAATGCACCTGCAGGCAATTCCAGATTCAATATCTACATAAGTAGATATCCAAACAGCAATCAAGACATTAACCTCGTATTGCATATCGGCCAGAAGTATCTTGGGAAGCAGGGCAGCAGTGGAAAGTGTTGCCAGAAGTAAGTTTAACTTTTACTTTACTTTTACTGTGTGTCAGGTCGCAAAGGCATCGAGGGCAATGAAATAGTGGATCAGATTGCAAAGAACGGTGTACGGCTTATATCCGAAAACGTGATTGAGAAACCCATGCATTGTCTATACGAATATCTATACAGAAAGATAATCAAAACTCCATGGATAGAGGTATCTGGATGCTAAACTGCAAAAGTCATATGCAAAACGGTAGATCGGAAGTACACACGATAGTATTGGCACTAGAAAGAAGAGACTGTAACAAAATTAGGGGAATACTAAATGGAAACTGTTGACAGATCCAAAAGACTGTAGAAAATGTTTAGAGATGGCCATCAGGGGAAAAATGGAGCATCTCCTGTGCACTTTTCCCGCATTGGAAATACTACGCTGCAAGCATCTGGGTTCTTCACGTATGATACACTGGAGGAGGTAGCGATAGTGAGGCCGCAGAGTCTGTTAAAATTCGCGTCAAGCGCAGGCATCCCAAAGGATGATTACTCCTCTTGGACCTAGCAGCTGAACTCCATGTGGTATCGCAAAGGATCAAAACTGATCTTTGCGTGGCGTATTGGCCTACCAGATTAACGTAACCTAACCTAACCTAATAAGAAATTATTTCATAAAACAATTTTCATAAAAAGTCTATAATTATTCGAAAAAACTGGTGAAGTCGATTTTCACTACCTTTTTTTAGGCAAAATTTGCACCAGGAAAATTATTCCGCATATATAAGAATAAGCCCGCATTATTAGTGGATTCAGAAGAACCTACTAACCAAGGTCAGGTCCGCAATAAGTCCTGGCTGGCGATCGTTTCCGATTCATGTTTCGATTAGTGAAATGGGTTGAGCGTGCATCTTTGAGATCAAATTTACCAGAACATAATTGAAGAACTCCTGTGTTTAGTTTTAACCTTCCAAACGCGGGACAGTGCAGAAGGAAGTGTTGATTTGTTTCGATCTCGTCATCTTCCATACAGCTTCTACAGATGGCTTCTGTTAAGATTCCCAGTCTTACAGGATGGACGCCATTAGAGCAATGGCTTGTTAAAAGCCCCAAAACTAGGGAGATCACTAGATCTCTTGCCAACGATCTTGGGACAAAAGACTTTTGTGACAGCGCATGTATCGATGGTGGCCCAGCGCTGGCCAAGCTCCCACAAGGCCCAGCTATCTAGTAGTAGAACACGAGAGGATACCAGAGCACTGACTAAAATTCCAGCCATTTATAGAGCTTAATACATATGACGATCAAAAACTGGTCATGTTTTTAAACAGATTTTTTACCTAATGCAATTGACAATTCACAATACACAAACTTGTACAAGAAGAACAACAACAAAATTACAGGATACGAGTATCTAACGCAAGGAAACTACTGTAAGAAAAACGTAATAAAATCAGCAGATGATGGTCATTAGACCGAAAAGTAATTTCATTTATTTGCAAACTCGATTTGCTGCTTTGTGATGCTGTGTGTCTAAACTTACGTATGCTTGTATATGTATGAACACTCGTACAGTTACAAGCAAATACCGAGCAATACACCCCTCGTATTTAACTGACGAATGAAAATGAGCGACGCTAATGCTGAAGAATGTTAAAGAAAAGGATACAGGCACATCGTAAGCGGACAGCCAGGCAGGTTGGACAATCTGGCGTGGAGTTGAAGCACGTTTAAAGCTAAAGGGTATGAGCGGCCACTCAAGAAGACTACGCATGAATGCGAAAAATCGAAAGTGAAAACAATAATTAATTGTTTTTATAGCTTTTCTTCGACAAGATTTTACAGCTGAGCCGCCGCCAATAAGCATAAAAATACCCAAACGTTGGAGCGAATGAAATGCCTAAAGTGCAAAATGGACTTTTTAGCAGGCGCAAAAATACTTTCGAAGCAAAACTATAAAAAGGCATTGGACACCGAAAACCGTGTGGAAATTTCGAGAAAAAAAATCACAACCAGCAGAAACAATCATTTTCACAAAACGCCAATAAAAGCACTGAAAAATGTTACCTTAAACGATTGCTTCGGAGCTTTAGCAATGCCGTGTGCAGAAGCAGCACGTTCAATGTCAGATCGAATGAGTATGGGTCCATTTGGATGCCGTGGCAGCTGCTAGTCGCCAACGATTACACGACGGTTGAGTCGTAAATGCGCAGCAAGACAACAAACTCACCTGTAATAATGTAAAAATACAATAAAATGTATTTTTGGCAATGCTACGCGTGGCGACGCTCAGCAGCTGTTGTGGCGCAGACGGGCAGGACGAAACCCAAATGGGGACTTTCGTCGGTAGAATGGCTGAGCAAAGTTTTTGATGGGAATTTTCATGCACATTAACAAAGGCAAAGTTTGTCCGAACGCCAACACTCAACCAAACTGCTGTTCGCTGGGGCGCTGCGTGTTTGCCGTTGCCGCTTTTTGGTGGACTTTTATTCGTTACATTTCAAAAATTTAAATGGCAATACAAAATGTACAAAATGTAAATGTAAAATGCGACTTTTATGCAACACTGAGTGAAATTTATGGCATTTTAAGAAGTGAAAGCAGTCACGGTGGCGCGATGTGAGCTTAGGTGCCTAACTACACTGTGAAGAAATTTTTGAGCTCAAACTTTTAGTTGGTATATTTTAATATTATAAAGAATATTTCAGAATTTCGAATTTTTGATTATTTCTGAGACTATGCTTTCATCACATATGTTAGCAAGATGACATGCAATGTTGGCTTCATGTACGTTGATTAATTTACTGTTCTTTTCCTTTCACAGCGAGGGTTTCTCTAAGGATTAAGAAATATTTTTTGGATTGTGTCAACCCTGGCTTTGAGCTGTTAAATGGACTATATTTTGATATCATTTGCTTTCTCCGAAATCTGTGAACGAATAAACTGAAGCAATGAGATTGAAAAGATCGGGCAGCTGGCGCTCTTTGGAGATTGCTCTCTTTTTTTATAGGTTGAGGAACCAAAAATGTTTTGAATAAAGAAAAAATCGTTAACTTCGGTTACACCGAACCTACAATACAGTATTAAAATGTATTTATCTTAATTTTGATGGGTGAGTTTGTATGTTAGCTACATGTTATAGCTGGTTCGATCTGAACATTATGCTTGGAGATTACAGCGATACCTGAGATAATAACTAATGCGTAATTTCGTAACGATACCTGTACATTTATATATACAAAAGTTTTCCATACAAGGACTTGAGTTGGAGTGATCAGTTTGTATGACAGCTATGTTGAAAAGAGGTCTCTAGATCTAAACAAGACGTAAATAACCAAAAAATACTCGAAATAATTTTGATGAGCCTGAAATGAAGCTGACCTCAATTGTCGACATTCAAAATATAAGTTAGGTTAGGTTAGGTGCATGCATACATAGACCAGTTTTGGTCCTTTGCAGTACCAGATGGACTTCAAAAGCTAAGATCAAGAGGAGCACACATCATTTAGGATGCTTGCGATTGACGAGAATTTTAACAGACGCTTTATCCATTGAGCTATGCCAGAAGGTTAAATCTCCTGCAGCCAGTGTCGCCCCGCCGATTTTGCTGCGCAGTTTTCAGCGAAGAAATCTATAGGTGGCATGATTAGTGGCAGTTCAAGACCTGTCGTTGGAGTTATTCTTAAAGCTCCCGTTATGCACAACGCAGCGAGCCTCTGAGCCCTTTCCATTGCCTTCGATAGGTTGATAGGAAAGCCGGTGTCCTGTTATGAAATCATTGTTTTAAGATACAGGTGATATAAGTAAGATATTTCCTAAATACTAAGTATCTTCGAATAATTTGCGTATAAACCCTTTTCTACAGATATTACCTTCAGAGATGATTCCCTGTCTTAGACTGAAATTTAGTGACAGTCTTCTTCTGAAGTTGAATACGACCCTTACTAGTTATATGTTAATGAAAATTTGTGGATCGCTAAACGGATGATAACTAACTTCTATAGTAAAAACCAAAAAATATCGTCTATTTTAAAAGTGTATGCATTTTTCAGTCCTTCGAATGAGACTTGCTCAAACCACTTCACCATAGTGAGTAGAAATGATAAAATTTAGGCATTAAACGACTTTATTTCTAATTTTATTGGATATTTTCTCTCAGTATATGGCAGCTCAGCTGCGGCACCGCTGAACTAAACTATGTTGACGTTGGTGGATACGCGCAAAATTAAGCACAAAATGTTGCTTTTGTTGCCATTTGCTAAAAGGCCATTAAATGATTTTCGTTTATATTGTTTTTAGTTAATTGCTTTTGCTTTTTGCTTTTCTTGTTTTGTTTTATAATTTCTTGGGCGCTGAAGGTAATGGGAATTTGCATGCAGCAGCGCGACTTTTTAACTGCCCAAAATGGTCTCATTGTTGCGTTTTAGTGACAGAGTTTTTATTTTGTATATGAGTTTCCTATAAAAGATACTTGCTTAATATAATAGCGTGATTATTTTTGATATTATTTGCTTGAAGAAGTGATAAAAAGTATGTTTTATGAAGCTGGAAATATAACGGTAATTACGGAGTTGGTGAAAATTGTTGCAAAAATGATAGGTTCAAAGGCGATTTGTGAATTTTTGAACTGCTAATGGTGTACTCAAAGTAAATTTGGATTAAGATATTATTATATATTCGTGGTATTCTTAATAAAATGTTGAAGTTGTCTTAATGTTATAATGTAACCTTGTTTAAAAGTTTGTAGAAATTGAGTATGTTTCTTGATTTTGTTAGGCCAGCTATGGAAAAGGGCGACGGGTGAAAAGATAAATATGAGAAATTTAAAACATATGATGATATATGTAATTGCAGTATACCATCTAAAAATAGTTTAAGGAGATGATACCATTCTTTTGCTCATACCTGTCACTGCTAAGATGCTCCTCAACTTTGCTAATAATATTAAAATTGGATGAAGAGTTAGGGATTAGATGTGTAGATACCTTGAGGTTCTGAAATGGCAAATAAAGGAGAAATAAATAATTTTGATATATCGATAGATACAATATATCCTCAAATCTTACACAATTTTTGAAGAAATTGTGAACATCTTTCTTTTAAAGGGTAATCCACTTCAAAGTTCTCTACGCTTTTTAAGAAAAACCACAGAAAATTAAAATTTAATGGGGAATTTATATTATCATTCGAAAGAACATTCTATAAAATTTATTTTTGGAAGATCATCCCTTTCAAATATTCAATTTTCGAGGACTCGTTCGAGCATTTCGAATGGTAACTGGCGAATGACATGTGTGATGTTTTGCTCCAAGGTCAAAATCGAAGCGGAATTGTCCGCATAGGCTTTAGGCTTTACATATTCGCACAGGAAAAGTCTAACGATTTGATACCACACGGCCTTGGTGGCCAAACGACCGGACCAAAACGTGAAATTATCTGCTCACCGAAGTGTTTTCACAATAAATCCATTGAATAATGAAATGTGTAGGAAATGGCGTCGTGTCGCCGATATCACGAGCTTCAATTTCAAGTATAAAACAGTCGGTTCTCACGGTGAGATAACGGTCGCCTTTGTCAAACTCTCACCGGCATCATTTTTAAAGAAATATACACTGATGATTCTGCCGGGCCACAAAACACACCAAACGGTTGTTTTTTCTGGATAAAATTACAGCTCTTGAATCTCTTCAGATTGCTCTTCGTCTCGAATGTGGCAATTTTGCTTGATTTTTGGGATAGCCCTTAGCTCTTTCAGCGATTTCTAACTATCTATCTTGTAAAACGGTCTTTTAATGCTCTTTTTGTATTCAGAAAGAGGGAAAATTCGCCTGGAGCCAAGTCTAGCGAATATGGAGGCTGCGACGGCGCTATAGTATTATTTTTGGTCAAGATTGATTCATTTATTTTAACAAGTTAAAATCGCGAAGCTCATAAAAACACGCCTAACCTCAGCGGCTACTACGGACAAAGTACTCATAAGCAGTAAACGCAGCTGAAATATTTATCGTACTTAACCCTTTCAGCCCCGAAGTTGCTTATAAGCAACTTCTATATATATTTGACATCGTTTAAAAAGTCAAATACACAAAAACTTCTTTAAAATACACATCTTATAGATCAACTTCATGATCATGATTAACCCTTTTAGCCCCAAAGTTGCTTATAAGCAACTTCTATATATGTTTGACATCGTTTAAAAAGTCCTTTGGGGCTGAAAGGGTTAAGGGACTTCATAGGCATGTATTTTAACCTAATAAAATACTTTGACAATTGGACTTCCCAATATTTGAATTATTAATTTAAAAATTTCTGTTTTATTTTTAATACACCGTATAATTTAAACTGAACCGTTACTACCATTAAGCAAAATACTACAAAAAATATATTATACAAAAATGAAGTGAGTACATCTACTTTTAAACTCCGTCAATCTATTGTGTTAACTCAAGTTTCATATTTCTGATTGGTCTGGAATTGCACTTAAAAATTTATTATGCAATTTGACTCAATAAAATTTCTAGCAGCTATTTTCTCTTTGTATTATTTAATATGAAAATTTTCAAGTGCGTTAAATGTAAAGAGTCACCGTGATGACTATCATTATACATTTCTATTTCTTTTTTCAAAGCTTAAGAACAGCTGGTGGTATCTTCATACTTAAGGTTAGTCCTTACTTCCTTAACTTATTACATCATAGTTAATTTGTACTTTTTATATACTTTTTCAACATATTCTTTCTTCTGCTTTTATGAGTCCGCAACAAATGACATTTCTATTCGCACAACGACTAATTTGATTTGCTACTGACCGAGCATTATGCTCATACAAAGAGAAGATAAACAAAATAGAGTAAGAGAGAGCTGAAGAAAAAATGTTAACTACGGTTGCTCCGAAGCTATGATACCCTTCGCAAATAGAAAAAATTCCTTATAAAAACTTGATCAGATTTCAACAATTTCTCTGAAGATTCTCCCGGCTACCAAATTTCGTGAATACATCTACAAAGTTTTCTGTATAAGCACTTTTTTCAGTTCAGCTTGTAAATATGTATTATAGTGATCTGATAAGTATAATTTTTTCAGATCTTGCACCACTGCTTTAGAAAATATGGAATATTGTCAAATGGAAAAGTTTTCTATGTAAGCACTTGATTCCGATCGTTCAGTTTCTATGACAGCTGTATAGTATTGTGGTCCGATGTCGGTGTTTCTGGCAAATTGGCACCTTTTCGGGGAGGAAAGGAAGTGGAAATTTCAGTAAAAGAGTCTTTCAAATGAAGTGAGGACTTGTACTTAAGGATCCAGTCCTCGGGAAAAATATATATAATGTGGAGAAAATACAAATTTTCGAATTCTTAAGTTGATTTGTTTCGGTTCTTCAGAATTTTTCAGTGAATTTTATTCCCGATCTACTTAAGTTACATAAACTTGAGGCGTAACCAAACATGTAAGCAATTGGTCATTTTAACATAAATAAACGGTAACTTAGAAAGAAAGTTTGCCCATAATTTATATGTTTATTCCAACAGTTTTTGCAGATATTAATAATCTGAACAAAACCATCTTATCTTTATAACACAGCTTGAACCTGGGTATAACCACAGTCCTAATTGTATATGTATGAGTGTGGCTCTGTGAAAAGAAATGCAAAGGGCTCGCTAATAAATTTACGAAACAAAGAAGAAATATGATGTGAAAAATGTGAATAAACAAAGAAGTAATCGTGCAATAATAAATAAAAGTCAACTCAACTGTCAAATTTAATGAAACTCATTCTAAATATACGCGTATTACTTTATAAGTTTGTTGGCTTGTGCGTTTTGCTCAGAAAATAGTAAGTAAATGTAAGTTGTCTGCTTAAGGACTCACATTTAATCAACTATGACTGCGTTTTAACGACTAACGGGCGTATTCATAATGAGAATTGATGGTAATGCGGTGAAGTAGAGAATGTAGGAGAACGAATATGCAAAAAATATAGTAAAATTAAGGTTTTAAAGAAATCGAATATTATATTAAATTGTTTTAGACATTCAAATAATTTTTAGATCAGTTTGAAGACGGCTACTATTTTGTCGAATTCTTCATACTTAGATTAAAATTTTTAGAACTAGTTGGAAGTCTGTGATAGTTTTTAAGTCTGTTGAATTATATAATTAAAATTATAATTAAAATAGTAAAGGTTCTAAAAAGTATAATAATCAAATAAATTCAATTTTAACTACACCACACGAAAATAAAGCTGCTGGAAGAGACTTTTGTGTAGGTATGAAAGCAGTTTACACTTAATGCTTTCTTTATGAACAAAACTGGGCCCAGTTAAGAATTATTAACTAAGTAGAACCATCTGCATAATTCTTATTGAACTTTTCTATAACCTCAACAGAGCATATAATTTACCAGGAAGTTTGCAAACGCATTAGGAAATGTCGGAAACCCTATAAAATGTATATTGAAATGATTAGCTTGATGAGTCTGTATATTCGTTGTTGTGTTTTTAAGCGTTCTTTTCCTCCTAAGAAGCTGGTAATTTGTCGGAACTGTCGATATTTGACCACTATGGCATTGTCATACAAACTGACCGATCAAACTAAAGTCGTTGTATGGGAAGCTTCTTTATTTGACAATATACCTTTAAGGAATTGGCATAGCTTTTTATTAAGCAATGATATAATATCCAAACAAATTGTTCACAAGGGATCATTATAACATATTTAGGCCATACAAACTTATCGGTCAAAATCATGTCCTAATGAAGAAAACTTTTTAATTTGACAAAATAGTTTCACATAACTTGGTCAAGGTATACGGACGGAGTAGGCAATTGAGAAGTAAAGCCCTCTCTGGACAAACAAAGACTAAACTCTGCTCACTCATCATCTCCGCCCTGCTATATGGTCTAATGAGTCGGCAGAAAAGGTTCTGCGGACGACATAAGTCCTTTGCATATAGGCAACGGCGATGATATATTTACTACGACTTTGACATAGTTCAGCGAATTAAGAGACAGCGGCTGCGATGGCTAGGTCATGTGGCCCTAATGGAAGGAAACACTCCAGCTCTGAAAGTATTCGACCCAGAAAAGAGAATGACCTCCATTCCGTTTGAGAGACTAGGTGGAGAAAGACCAGGCTACACTTGGAATCTCTAAATGGCACCAAACCGAAAAAAGGAAGAACGGTTGTCGCGTGAACTAGTCCTAGAGTTTTCGAAATATTGAGGTAGAAACTGCTCATTTTTTTGGAACTGTCAGTATTACCGTCCTTTTATAGCCTTTCTCTACCATTCGAAATCAAGATGAAGATCTTTTCATATTCTTTTCTATTATAATATACTATGTATGATTCTATATACTTATTTAATTACAGATAATGACGAGTTGCATAAATTACCATCGAGGCCCTCTTAAAATGGTTATTTGGAATGAGAACGTACATCTTTTATATACTCAAGTACACTTATATATCAGTATACGTACAGATGTTCCTTTTTCTTTACCCTCAAGAAAAAATTATAAAAGTTAGGCCTCTTTATAAGCTCCATACTAGCTTGAATCCATAAGAAAGATAATTACTGCGTTTGTTTATGAACGTTTCGAAACTGCAGGGTAGGGTAGAGATCATTACTCTCACGACCTTTCCTTTAAATTAAGTTTTAAACTTTTCTACATAGCTGCATAGAATTCATTATAAACGCTGTGTCCACTATTTGTCCGATTTATCTGAGTTTTGTAAAATTCTACCCACATAGCCGATAAAAGCAGTAATCTTGTATTCATGATATTTAGATCGATGTTGATTTGAGCGCGCTTCTTGATCTTAATCGAAATCATCAGTAGACCCGAGATCGTAGTGATGTTTTGCCTTCATCAGATGAGTTTTCTGGGTCCCGTTTCAATATGCTGCCGATAGCAGATTTGCATATGGAAAACTTACTAGTTGAGGATGGAAAAATGATGGAATTGTATCCAAAATATCTTGACTGTCCGAAAGTAAGGTAATTATTTTCGGTATATATTTCTAAGGTCACAAAATGATATCTCATAATTAAATGTACTACGTATATAAAATACACAAGTTCTTTATTAAAGCTCAGCAATAATTACTTATTTCGATTTTATACATAATATCACAATAGAGTCCTTGTGTTGGATATCTTAACGCGTTCTTCTAGGAAGAATATTTATTAATCTAACCTTGTGTCATGTCTGCTCAATCATCAAACACTTTATATTCCAACCGCATCGCCGTATCTATTGACATAACTTTCAAACATTTCCATGCAAACAACTCACAAATACGATTGTACTCGTATGCATGTATCGCTATATATGTATGTGCAAGCGTATTAGAAGTCCTTCGCAATCGCTGAAACTGTTTGTCGATTGCCTTTTACCTTTGTGTTCAACAACTTGACATTCCGAACCGACTGTCAACGATGTAAACAACTTCAAAATGTAACGTTTATTGAATTGGTAAATCGTTAGAGGAAAAACGGTATATGGGCGCACAATGTTGTCGACCAAATTAATGAAAGCATTTGCACAAATTAATTTCGTAAAGGATTAGAAATACACACACATGCACAGAGATGCATGCATCTGTGGCGATGAAGGACAAAGAAAGCGGATGTGAGATGTGCTCATTAGCATAACATGGCTAAGCAACCGCATGTAGACACGGGCTTCAAAGCAACCTCACACACACACACACACACACATAGCAGCAGGCAAATAAACAAATTCCTGCATGCACAAACACAAGCGAGCAATCAGCTATGAACGAAAGGAGTTGGAGGCCAAACAAATGAAAGACACTCGGCAATAAATATATACATATGTATGTATGTATATATATAGATGTAAAGTTGTATGTGTATGTTGGTGCAAATGTATTTATTGATGCTGCTATTTGCGTACCGAATTGAAATTTACGTAAATTAGCATTAATTAATCAAAGCAGCAAATGAATGTGAACTGAGAAATTTCAAAATTGCAAACCGACTCCTTCCAGCACTTCAGCATATTTACATTTGTCTACAAATAAACGTAAATACATATGCACATGTGTGAGTATTTACCTGTGGTGCAGCATTGATGCTCCAAATCAACAAACATTAAACAACAACAACACTGAGCACAAATACCAACGCATAAAGCCAAAGCTCCAACTGAAACAGATTGGGTGTGTGCACTGAAGCTTATTGCTGCCACACACACACACACACATGGATTGCATTGGCAAGTCTCCCAGTCCGTGTCAAATGTGAAGAGCAGCAATAAGCGTTTGAAGTAGCATTTGGTAGTGCCAAGCAGCTCCATTGATTGCCAAATGAGCCAGAGCAAGGTGAAATGAGCGGTACGCAGAGCAGCAATAGGTGGACTGTAACGCCGGTCAAAGGTGCGTTAAGAAGTTAATACAATAATGAATAGGATGTAGGATAAAGGACTAAGATTGTTAGGGTGGAGTATGGAATGTGCTTAAATTTTATTTCTTTATTTATTATTATTATATTATACTAATCTCACTTTTTTCTTGTTTATGTCAAAATGTTTCCGGCGGAACTTTAAAAAAACCGAATTTTCTACTTTTTTTGGACTTGGTGGTGACCATTTCACTTTCGTTTTTATTTACATCTTTTATTAAATTTAGATTAAAAGGCTACCAAATCTTATTTACTATATGTTTCAATATAATATAGTACGCAGTTTATATAAGACAAATTTAGTGAGGTTAAATTATGTTGCGGTGACTTTTGAAATTAACTTAGTTCACAACACGAAAGTGGCGTAGCCTCCTTTAAAGTGGTGACTATCCAGTTCGATAGCCGAGCAGCGATATTCACCTTGAGCTTGCCGGCTTTGACAGTAGCTTTCTACTGGCTTCACAAAGGACTGGTCATAGCAGTCTAATATCGGTATTCTGCGTGAGACGATTGTCTCATGTGTCTAATTGCCACAAAAGTAATTTAGTGACCCTGTTAGTCAGGAGTCTCATTTTGGTATTCTGGCAGACACAGTAAAGTAGTATACGAGTACTGTATAGTAATATACTATATCTGTCAGAATACCAAAATGAGACTCCTGACTAACAGAGTCACTAAATGAGGATTGTGACAATTAGAGACATGAGACAATCGTCTCAAGCAGAATACCGATATAAGTGTTTGGGGGATCACACTTGAGGGAACAACCATCTAACATAACCCAGTCCACAACACAAATTTGTCTTAGTCAAATGGCCAATTTTGTCAGAAAAGATTCGTCACAAAGTATTTTAAAAAGGAAATAGCTGACACGGTTAGGATGGTAAGGGTCATTTGCGTTGTCGTCGAGGTTATCTAAAGGGTGGCCCAAGAAACGTGCTATTTCGACGGGGTCGGATCAAAGGGAGGAGGGTGTTAGATAAGTGGGGTTTGTAGGGCATACAAATTTAATTCCCACGACACCCGGATCTACGCACCGGAATTGACTCCGACTTTATCCGACCAAGGGCTGTTTTTTCGGCGATCTAACCCCGTTTGGTTCGGTGAGTACACTACAATTAGTAGAACTGATGAGTTGAAACCCATACGTAGCAAAGAACTGTCCAAATGCCCAAATATTATTTTACTAAAATCTTTAAGGATCTCCTTGAAGTCGAGCTTACACTTGGGGCAAATACTCATACTATTTTTAAAACGGAAAAAGCAGAATCCGTTTTGAAGGAATTTGAGTTTTTTTTACCTCTCCAACGGAGTCGAGGTCTTCCTCTGTCTCTGTTTCCACTTTCGGATCTTCAAGGCTGGATTATTCACAGCCATTCGGATAACATGACCTTCTCGTACAGCTCATCCACCGACTGTGGTATTCGTCGTTGCCAATAAGCAAAGAAATATTCCGAAATCTTCTCTTTTGAACACTCCTAAGGCCGATGATGTCATTGACCATGTCTTCACAACATGTATCAGAACTAGAATGATGAAGCACTTGTAGATTTTGGTCTTTGGTCGATAAGAGAGGACTTTATTTTTAATTTGGCTGCGGGAGAGGGTAATTGTGCGTTGAATTTTAAACTGATATTGTTGTTGGGATTAATACTGTCCAAGATAGATGAAACTATTTACGACTTCAAAGTTATGACTGTTAACAGGGATGTGTGAGCAAAGTCGCATATGCAATGACCGTTTGTTTGAAGATAGGAGATATTTCGTCTTGCCCTCGTTCACTACCAAACCCATTTACTTCGCTTCCTTATCAAGTCTGTACAAAGCAGAGATAACGGCGCGATAGTTGGGAGCAATGATATTGATATCGTCTAACTACGTTCATCAGCTGTACATTCTTATGGAGGATGATACCTTCTTTATTTAGCTCTGCAACTCGTATTAATTCCTCCAGCAATAGATTGAAGAGGTCAGACGATAGGAAATCTCGCTTGGTATCGAACAGCTCGTAGAGGTCCTTCTCGATTCTGACGGAGCTTTTGGTATTGCTCAACATTAGTTTATACAGCCATGCGGTGATGCTAAGTACAGACATAGCAGCATAGAGGTAGTTCCTTTTCGTCGAAGGCGGCCTTAAAATCGATGAAGTCGTGTTGTGTGTTCATCTTCCCTTCACAGGTCTTTTCCAAGATTTGGTGCATAGTCAAAATCTGGTCGATTGTAGATTTTCCAGGTCTAAATCCGCCTTTTTTCACACACAATGTTTAATAAGACCTTATTTGTAATCTTAATGGGGCTTATTTCATGGTAATTGGCGCATTGTGTAGTCCACCATTTTGTGCAGTGTACACTTAGGTTTCGATCGGGTATGCTTTCATGCGACCATGAATTGCAAAGAAGCTCATGCATGCACTTTGTCAATTCTTCGCCGCCGTATGTGAATAACGCGGTCGTTAAATCCAGGGCACCGGCCGTTTTGCTGTTCTTCCTAATCAAGTAAAGTAGTATTTGTATTTTTTTTTGCCGAGATATCCCACAAACTGCTCAAAAACAACAGAGTAGAGTATATCAATCGTCATTTAATTTTTCTTTTCTCAGAAGTAATGGACATCAAAATAAAATTAGTCATTTATGATTGGTTTGCAGAATTCTAAAATAATATGTGAATAAACGTTTTGCATTTATAGTTTCTCCATATCGGTGAAAATCTAATATTGTACAAATCGAAACTTAAACATTCATAATATTCCCACATCAGAGCATCAATCACAATCGACGAGTCTTCCAAATCTGCTTTCCGAACTTTTCTTAAGTTTTTCGATTATTATTATTGTTTCAATTTGTAAGCGCAAATTCAATAATTTTTATTATGTTCAGACCAAAGTGGCATCTTATTTGACATGAAGTTGCAAATATGTTACATGCTTCAAAATGAAGACAACATTTCTCATTCCCGAGACAAAGTCGCGGAAAAGTTTGCAAATTTCAATAAGGAACACGGCCAATTCCTCTAGACAATTGCCGAATTGCCTGTGTCAGCCCGAATTGTATGCGGTGATGTGTTAACACAAGTAAGTAAATGCACTCAAATGTTTGCTGATTTTATTTCGCGTGCCGCAGATGCCAGGCAGGCAAGTTTTGCACGCAGCCACCACCACACCACCATCGCTGCTGCAATCACCAATAGAACCAATTTACCAAAGCCACCACTGTCACTGAAGAAAGTTACGCACACATGCACACAACCGCGTTTATTTGTATGTCTTAGCGCATTACTGAATTACTACGTAAAAGAAACTTTCAAAACTCCGTCGAGTCAATGCCGAAGGACCAAGTTTACGCACACCACACCGAGCTGCCTAAGACACCTTCCGTACGCCTTGCTGGCGCTTGTAGAAACCTGAAATATATTTTGAAAAACCTCAAATATATTTATGTGGCAACAACAATATGCCAACAGTCACCTTTTCGGCGGCCAAAACCGATTGTGTCAACTGTGTAGGCAAATAAAATTTGAAACGCAGACACTAAATCCACAAAGTCCAATTGAAAAGTTTTCGTGCAAGTAAAAAGCGAAGCGTACGAGTTGGTACGAGCAAAAGTTGACGTTCAGGAAATTATTGCCTGCGGCCCATAGCCAAATGCGCCGTTACCAAGCGTGCTGGCAGGTGACGGCAGTGGAAGGCCGCTTGTCCTTCGAACGAACGCCTGTTGGCATTTCGCCGGCGAGAAGCAATTAAATTTCTTAATCGTCGCGGAAACTGGACGCATCAATGAGTTTCTTCAGTTATAACCTCATATTTTCTTTAGATGTTTGTGTATATTTGCATGTGTGTGTGTGTTTAAACTTAAAAGTGTGGTCACAGCTGGCTGGAAGCATTTGTCATTGCTTTATTGTTGTTGTTGCGGCAAATGAAATATATATATTGCTTAAATGAGATTGCAAAAATTTTTGAAATATGCAAATCTCGGCGGTGAAATTTATTGAAATTTGCTATTTACATAATCGTCTAGCAGCGTAAGACATGCTTACATAATTTTATTAAAAAATCGTAGGATAAAGCATCTGCAGACAGAGAGCAAAGCATGCAGCTGGGAAAAAATTAATTAAAAAAATTTGCTTGGAGATTTCGTTTATTAGAAATTATTTCTTGAAATTTTATTTGAAAAAATAAATCCCAACCGCTTATTTACAAAACACTAAAGAAAATCTTTTTTTTTGTCTGTAATATCCCTCAGATTAGTAAACCCACAAGAAGATAAGAGAAATCTGAACGACACAAGCTGTTCCTATACATAAGTATACAGTATATATAGAAGTTAAGACCCTTGGATCTATGTTTACAAATAGGGATGACATCGTTTCACTAGCACCCAGGAGTATATTTGAATTTATCAATATGTTGGGCTCGGTGAGTCTTTCCGATTTAGGAGAAGACACAATAGACCTAAGGTCGCGGAGCAATCCTCGTCTATATATCTAATCTAATCTGATATATTGAGAACTTATTTCGAATCCTAAAAAAGCTAAGATTCAAATTACCTCGAGATATTTATATAACCATTTCTCAGTTGAGTTGGACTTCGTATTGGGGAAGGAGTTAATACCAAAATGTAATTCAGAGAAGAATTTTCTTTTGTATGTCGTACGAGTTATTACGACAGAAAATATTTTTCAGATAACTTTACGGACTGCTGCTAGCTGATTAGAAGAACCGATTCATCCCAGGCAACAACTTCGGAATAGAGAGAAAATGTGTGTTTAATAATTATTCTGATAACCATGAAAAGTAGCCACGATTCTGGCTAAACACATTTTATTTGATTTTTATTGTTTTTTTATTTAAAGAAATGGTGAAGAAAATATTCATATTTATTACACTGTCAGATTTCAGCCAGATTATTGAACGAAAATAATTTTTTGGTTAAATACGGGAGATCGCTTATTTATTGTATTTGCCTTCCTGTGACATATTTACTTCCTCAAAACTTAAACATATTTTTCTGGGAATAGATCAAGAGCCTATTGAAAATATGAAAAGAAATATATACTATTGGTTCTACAAAAGTGTCATCCATCCTTTATTATCGTATGGTACAAACATACGATGCGGTTGTGTCGTGGATAGCATTGTCGAAAAAGTGCCGTATTAAACCACTGATACAGGAGCAATGGGCCTGTTCGCTTACGGACGCAATGAAAACTACATCAACAAAGACTATTGAGATTATCCTCCGCCAACCTCTATTGGTCAATCGATATCCAGTCAATACATATTAAAGTGAAATATGAGTCAATTCATCCGATCAGCCGAGTCATGACAGTCAGTCGTCTCGTGGTCACTCTTGTCATGGTTAATGAACTCGAAGAAAAGCAGATGAGGAGTTTTTGTTCCCCAGTCGAGAAGAGTGGAGGATTGTATGATTGATAGTTCAAAGGGCGAAATCTATATATTCACCAACGGATCAAAGGCTGAAAGAGGAAGGGGAGGGGACTTCTTCTGTAGTACTCTATAGGCAGAAGGTACGTTCAAACTAAGTAACTACAATTCAGTATTTCAGTTCGAAATTGTTGACATAAAAGAATGCGCCAAGTGGACTTCTGCTTTAACTAACAAGTCCATAAATCTTTTAGTGGGCAACCAAGCGGCAATTAGGGCTATACGTAGTGCCAATACTATGCCTGACTTCGTTAGGATATGCAAGCAGGCAATAACTAGTGGAGGCTCCAGGTGATTCAGCTCGTTGAAGGATTGATTGAAGAAGGTTAGGAACGATCTTAAAGAAACAAACCTTGGACCACTAGCAACATAGAGTAAAGGTGGTATTAATGGAGTACACACCAAAAACTTATACTTCTGATAAAAGGAAACTTCTATTATTGCAGGGGTCACCACAGGGCACCTACTTTTAAGATCACACCTTCAATTGTATAAGCGGATTCGGTGGAGTGAGAAGCATGCAAAGCAACGAGCAAGGATTATGAGAAGCTGGAACACTATGTCCAGCCTTCAATCAGATAAAATGGCTTCTCCAATCCCCTCCACGGCTCCCAATCCTCCGACTTAAGAGACTTTGGGCAGTTGGGATGGTTTTTTTTTCAAATCCACTAAGCTTTTGTATAAATCTTAATTTGGTTACCATCTACAGCATAATGTCTCTAATGATGGCCTAAGTGCGGCCGCCTGCTATCTGACGCTCCTTAGCATCTCTTTTCAACAAACCAAATAAGTGCTCTCTTAGTCGAGAGGTCTATGAAAAGTGAATGCTGTACTTGTTGACGTACTTGTATTGCCTTAAGCCAAGTCGTTTTGGAGAAATATTAAAAGTATGTACCTGGTTTTTCTGTTCAGCGTCGCCCTGCTCCTAAAATCCTTAGTTCTTACTAATTTGCTTAAAATCATAAATTGGTCCATAGTACTTTCTCCACGTTGACATACAATCAGCACAAAACTAACAATCACTTTTTAATAATTTTCTTATATAATTGCATTGCTTCTTAACTTTGCACAGCCAAATTGATGAGCAAACTTAAACAAATCGTTAACTGCTGCATGTCGAACAAGAAATCCCAACAACAATCACTATTTACAGCTGATGGAAAAATTATAACTCAATCTGCGGATAGTTTTGGGCGTGTTCAAAGCGAAAAGTTGCAGGCAAAAAGCTGCGAGAACAAATTTAATTAAAATGAAATTCAATTTGCATTGTAAATTAGCAAAAAGTAGCAAGAAAAAAAAGAAGCGCCATAAAATTTGAAATTTTTCAAGAAGTTACCATTTATATGCCGACATGACAGGCGGAATGGGAGAGCTAATTTTTCAGCGCTGTGTGTGGTTGTAGCGCGTTGGCAGCATAACTGTCAATTGGCGAATGGGCTAGCGGGTCTCCAAAGGGGAGGCGGGCTTTCGAAGGGCTAACTCGTTGACCCCACAACACAAACGTCAGCGATTGCCTTTTAGCTACGCGTCATTGCTTGAATATTTCCACTTTGTTTTCTTTGCGCTACTATTAGCCGAAATGAAATGAATTTTCGCAGATTTTATTGCTTATTTGTTAAATGGTTTGAAAAATTTAATCAAGCGTGTCTTTTGATATTCGCGCAATGTAAAGGAAACGGAATTGGCGAAGATTAAGAAATGGCGATGGCATGCTTGAAAATTCATTTCGTGTAAATATTGTTTAACTGTATATACATATGTATGTATATGTGTACGAGTATGGAAGTGTTATTCCTTTCACTTTCGCTGCTCTGAATTTGTTATTTTCGCCATTTCCTGTGCTTCAGAGGTTATGTGTTGGATTATGGCGACGAAATTCCATTTTAATTTCACCTGGTTTACACACACACGCACCCAAAATGAAAGCAAAAACAAGAAGGTAAAAAATCTGTTAGGTACTATATGGAATTCACATCTACAACAACAACTGCTTGCAATAACTATTAACCCAGTGTGCAATTTACAAGAACCAACACCCCTCACCTTCAAAGTAAAAATATAAGGGCGCGTAAACCACACACCCGCCGAAAATTATTATATTTTCTTTATGAATTAATAAAAGCGCACGGCAATTGCAAAAACATTTTCTCAAGCTGACTCTACGACTACAATTATATTGTTTTTCTCAGAAGAACGCGCGCCACGCAGCGAAATTCAAAGTCTGCGATATGCAACATTTTGAGTGAACTTATTAAATTTTTTACAACATATTTAACACGAATTTTCACTTTATATGCAAACATATGAAATGCTATAAACAAAATTTAATGGCAACAATGTGGGTAAGTGTTGCAGCAGCACACACACACAAGCGCTCATATGCACACCTTGATTTTGTTTTTCATTGTCGGTGCCATGGCGCCTGATGGCTGAGAAAATTGGCACAAGATGTCATCGAACGCCCCACTGCTTGGCTGGCTTTTCTATTATATAATATTTTTCAAGCCAAGTATGTATATTCTTCCATACATACATACGTACACATACTGCTGAATCTACTTCACTTGGCCGACTGCTTTGAAGGTGTTGTGAAGTATGCGCATAAGCAAGTAGTCAACATTGTGTGTATTAGTAAAATATTCAGTGATGCTTATTTTAGCCACAAGGGAAAAAATTAGTCAACTTTCTATATGTGTTTTGGGTACCAAATGTTTTTTCTATGTCAAAGACAGTTTGATAATAGCACCGATAAAAAGTAAGTAAATGCCTCAATTTGCTTGCTACTACTTTCTTGATGTATCTGAGACCGTAGACGGTCTCACAAGTTTTGAGTCTTCTTGAGTTGATCGATTATTACAAAAAGTATTTTCGAATGTGAAAATATACTGTATGTGGAGGTTTGCCATGATTGCCGAAGCGGCCTGAACTGAGTTAGATATCATAGTAATCACACTCTCAAAATATTGATACTGATATATCTGATCAAAACTGGCCCGGACTGTCACAATGAGCAACATTTTCACGAACTTAAATACAAATGTTTAATATCGGATTCAAATAGGCTGATTTTAAAAGAATACAAGTACACGCCTGACAAAGCTTAATCTAATTTTCCATACACTTGTTTTGAGGGGTTTATGAGTCTTAAAAAATCAAGTTTTTTTTGTTGTTTTATTTAATTATACATCTCTAGTATTTTGTCCAAACTTTTCAAGTTAATCCGAGTAATAGTTTCGGAGATGCAGCCTTGAGAACTTGTGCGCTCGAGATCAGCTATATTATCACATAAAATTGAAACGGATTTTTCTGGTAGCTGTGTTTTTGTAGTCAGTTGGTAAGATTTATAGAGAACTATTCAATGGTTTTTCATGAAATTTTACACAGGTCTTTGAGATACAACTCTTAAATACTTGGACGAAGGGCTTTTTTCGATTACAACTAATTTAAAAAAAGTCGGGGAATTTTCACTAAAATATTAATTTTTCTGCAAAAATTGTTTGCCAAAAATCTAATTTTCAGTTTCATTTCCCAAGTTCTAAGTTAAGGTTTCAACTAAAACACTACATACACTTTTTTCACTACAGATGATCCTATAAGGAGTTATCTTGTCAACTCCTTACTTACTTTTTCCCCAGGTATGACCGGAAAGTCGTCGCAATGGCCGAGATTAAAATATGTTTTTCCAAAAATTTAAGAATTTATAAGTTTGTAACAATAAAAAATTCTAATAAAATATTTAATTTTTTATATGAGAAAAAAATTGTTAAAAAAAGTTTTTTTTTTTACCCGAGGAAACCCATATAATTCTTTAAGTATCGGCTGGGATGGGTGCAGTACTTATAGTAAAAGCTTCGGTGGACTCATGATGTGTTCCGCGAAACGAATTTTTCTGTTTCGCAAATCTCGTCGCCAACGACGAATTAATACACATAGACGTCTCAAAGAGGATAAGAAGTATTCTTTATTGACCGTTTTACACTGTGGAATGAATTTGTGGATAACCAACACATTAATCAAAGAAAACGATAAGCCTCACCTAGATTTTTAGCATACTGGACGGTTTGTTTCGGTTTCCGCTCCCTTTTAGAGGGCCACATTTTTAGACAGTTTTCACGTCATATTCATAAAACTTCGCCCAAAGATAAGGACTTGATTCAATTTTAATTAAAGTTAAAGTTTCAAGGAAGTTAAAGTTACATGTTTAGAACTTTTTTAAGGCTCTGGACTAGTCTAACTCCTTATCTATGAATTTTGTTTAAGAAAATCAAGGTCGTCGATAAAACTTAAACTAAGATGCAGCCACGGCAGTCAAGCAAACGTTCCCCCAAAAAGCTACCTTGCATATATTATACTAACAATTTCCTTTGGCTGCAGTCGACTACTTATGCATATTTATCTCCTCAAATGGAGACACCTGCTGGTGAAAATTAGAAAAATAATATCGTTTAGAATAGGATGAAAACGACAAAAAAAAACAAGCTGTACAAAATACAATATTCGCCAGGCGAGAAAAATATAAACGTAAATGTGTTTATTAAATATGAAACGGAGGTATGAAAGACTGTCAAATTAGCTTTTGCCCTCGTTTCGCTGCAAAGGAAAGTGAGCGACAAATAATAAAACAACAGGTGTGCACAAATCAGGCGCAACGAATGTGTTTTGTCGTCTTATTAAATTTTTTCCACGCTTTCTTATTTTATTTTAACATATTTACAACGGTTTATGCTTTCTTATATCTTATGTAAATATAGGTGAAGAAGAAAATCGACACTGGCATCGTGTGATATAAAATATAGGATTAACCAAAATTACATTGAAAAATATATTAGAATTTAGATTGCTTTTGAAAATGAACGAGGTGGAAAAATACATATCCTTGATAGCAGAAGTATTACCATTTACATAGGTTTGAAAGTCTTGGACCTAACTGATAGTACTGATATTGTTCTGGTTTCATGACATTTCGTTTATTCGTTCTTAAGTTATACGCCTCAACTTGTTGTTGAAGCTGCTATTTGTGTTTACAATGAAAAAATTAAATGAACTTTTATTTTCTATATGGTAAATACCACCGACTGCTACTGACCCAGAATATTCAACGTTCTAGTACTGGTTTGCTGAATTTCGTCCTTGATGGAGGTCCGGTTGCCAGCGGGTATTAGTCTTGGAGGAAGCGAATCGATATATACTTGTAAATGTGATCAATGAAATTTTTCTACCCAGCTGAGATTATGCCGCTGGCTTTGTGAACCGCCACCTATAAAATATAATTCCAATGAAATGAGCGAGAAAGCCTCGGATATTGACCTCCCCAAACGTTGACTATTACAGCAAACTCACAAAGGAACTCAATTTACGGATATGAATCTGGAATATCCGAATCCTCTATAGGGAAGTTATCACTAGCTGGTGAATGTCTTCGAAAAATACAAAGCCGACATCACCGCACTCTAGGAAATGTCATGGACGGGATATGGCAACATGAAATATGCAGCATATGACGTCTACTACAACTGCCATTAGACGAGGCACAAATTTGGCGTAGAATTTATGGTTGGTCGGAGGCTTCGCCACCTTGTCTCCAAATTTATCCCGATGATACCTGGCTTTCTCCTGATAAAAACACACGTAATCAAATTGATCACGTTGTGATAGACTCTTACTGTGTACTAGACGTATGTTCTATCCGAGGTGCTAACATTACCATTTTGTTGCTGCCTCAATGCTGCGAAAGGCGTACGTCAGGCAACACTTCGAAAGCTGACCGTAGAAAAGCGACTAAGGCGGCTTAAGAACACAAAAGCCCCATAGGCCGATGTATTACCGGCTGAGCTGCTTAAAGCCGATAACGGGATGCTGGTTCTGCATGTTCCAGCTGCTAAACATGATTTAGTGGGATGAATACGTGACCAATGATTGGAATGTGAGTAGGCTCTCTATCGACAAGAAAGCAGTCTACGCTAAATATCGCGGAAGTCTAGGGTATAAGGTTCTTTCGACATTATTGTGCAAAAGGCCTAAGCCTATTGTAAATAAACTGACTGGACCTTATCAGTGTAGCTTTAGATCTGGCAAACGCATTATATGTCAGAGTTTCACAATTCGTCAAATCCTGCAGATATCGTTAAGTACATAAAAATTCAACGATTCCGCTGGCTAAGCCATGTCCTTCGTATGGAAGATGGTGCTCTAGCGAAAAACACCTTCAACTCGAGACTCATGAGTAGACAACGGAGGTGCCCATGTATTCATTGGAAGGAGCAAGTGCATAGCGACCTGTCTGCACTTGGGATGTCCATCAGTCGTCAACTCCGAAAGAAGAGAGGCAACTGGCGAAGTTTCGTGTAGGGTTATTATAGAGACAGTAACGTTAGAAAAAAATGGGAACATTTTGTTGGGAGATCTTAAAATTTTAGAATTTTTTCAATTGCATAAAATCGTGGCTTTAGGTCGATCGACAGAAATCCAGTGAGCTCTTTTCTAGCTTCTCATTACACTCTTGGTGTTTAACAGCTCATTACCCTATTGGCGTTCATGCTGTAAGGTTTAGAATCATACCTGATACCAGCTGCAGAATCTGTATGAAAGAAGACGAGATGGAAACATCTCAACATTTCCTACTTGCTTGTCCTACGTTTGCGAGATCAAGGCTTAAACACATGATAATTATATTATCAGGACGACTGATATTTTAGAATACTCCGACCAAGTTGTCCAGATGTAATGAATACTGTACAATTAAAATAAGGTATTTGTATGTGTGTGGATTATTGTACGAAACAACGATACAATCTATAAACAAAATGATCAGATCGGAACTATATTATATAACTGCATTACAAACTGCCCGATCAAAACCATGTTCTCGTATGAAAACTTTTTGACTTGAGAAGGATGCTGTAGTTTCGGTGCAGCCGAAGTTAACGTTAACACTCGCTTTAAGAAACTTAACCAACAGAAGTGCCAATGATATCAATAGCTTCGCAAAGTTAGTGCTGATGATATAAAATTTTTTATACCCAGCTCCCATCTGGGTAACTATTCACAGGAATCAATGCGGAAGCGAGAAATTTCTTGAATGAATTAAAAGCGGAGCATCCCCTGAAATTGAGATCTTAAACTCGCACTAGTTTAGCTGTTGTTATGAATATGTATACCGTCTAGAAATCCTTTCTTGATATTTCGAAAATACAATAAAAATTGGTTCCAGGGCAATGAACTGCGCCTAATACTAATTGACTAGTAAACAGAATATTAAGTGTAATATTAAATATTTTGTGTATCTTTTATTATTGTTGATGTTTGTCACATCATCAACAGTATTAATTACACCTTTACGCACACATTCACAAAGTATGGTATACTTCTTTTGATAATTAATGACAATGCTTAAGCAAATATATTTAAATGAAGTGCCTTCATGTTTATATATAATTGTCAAAGGACGTTTATGTTATTTACTTAAGAACACATATCAAAGAAAATTTAGGCGTAAATATACATAGAAGATGCAAATAAAGGGAGCAGTAAACTCAAAATTTGTTACAAAAACACAAAGCTATTGAAGCCACAGGCAACCGAATGGAAAAAATAATAGTACTTATATGTAATATAACACACACTTAGAACGCTCAGCTCCGTGTGTGTTTGCAATCTCATTGGCATTCACACCACAAGCCACAGTTAGCTAACGGCAGTTGCCTACTGCTAAGCAAATCCTTAAGCACTTATAAGATAACTTTTTACAATCAATTACCGCCGATCCTAGTCGGTGTTGCAAAAACATTTAAGATGCAACACCATCAACACTCGAGATGTCAATCAATGAGCTTGAGCTCTTAATACTACACATATACTTACATACATATGTATATGTCGCAAGAGAGTTGTGCACCTTTGTAAACACTTAACTGTAAATACACAAGTCTACTCTTCCCGTTAGCTGTGTCGGTGCATTAATTTTCTTGCACACACACATACATAAATACACATGTAAAAGTAAGTAGATATATGCACATGAGTAACTGTCTTCCTGAAATCACACGTGTTTAGCTGTCAGCTGGCGAACAAATTGAATTACATATGTTGTAGGTATGCTGGCGTATGGCAAATAGAAGAATGTACTCATGCGGCGATGGCATTAAGCTTTTATTGACTCCTAAGAAGATGCCTGCTATGTCACTGATAAGACTAAATGATTATGCCAAATTTGATTTGATTCGATTTGCGCTTCAATCAACTCGACATTACACAATAACAACAATAAAAACAAATACATAAATTCAACAACAGAATCATTAACGCGCATTATTCGAGTTTTGCGCAAATTTGACTTAGACAAATGACTCTAATGCTCGCTTTGATCCGAGTCAATTCTGCAGAAAAATCAACTGCAGCTGTTCAAAATATATTCCTCTCCCATACATTTGATTTAAATACTTATAAGTTCCATATGTGTGGGTGTGTTTGTATATAAAAGGTGATGTTAAGGAATATTGCCTAGATTTTTTGGTGTGAATCTGACGAAGTGAATTGAGCCGGAAAATATTCGAAACAATAACTGTATGATTTTAATTAGGTATATCATATGAAATATTTTACTTTTGTGATGGAATCTCGCATCAGCTTATAAAAATTGTATATTTGTTCCATTTAAATATGTTATTTTATGAAATGACCAATTTCGTTTCATTGACATCAAAATTACTGAAACGGAATTGACAAAATCAAAATTTATTGTTATAAAGGGTGATTCATTTCGACGTTCCCTACCTTTTTTTAAATAATGGTGAATATTTTTTTAGTACGAAAGGAACATTCTTTGGCATTTATTTTTTGAAGATAATCTCTTTCATATGTTGTCCGTGGCTACGTCTCAGACGGTCAATCAGTCGAGTCTAATTTTTGATGACTCGTTCGTTTTTCTGCAATGGAGGCCGGATTGTCTCAAATGTCAAATTATCTGCTCACTTAAGTGTTCTCTCAATAAATACATTTATACATAGATGCGATGTGTGGGAAGTGGCGCCGTCAAATGTCGCCTAGATCACGACCTTCAATTTTGGGAATCAAATAGTTGGTTAACATGGCGCGTTAACGATCGAAACTGACAGTTAATTTAACTGGAAACAATCTCATTGACAACAGTATTCATGATGTAGGATATACATATTATATAGTATAATTAGTACTTACAAAATTACTTTAAGTAATCGTAATACGAGCACCTGGTTACTCTCTCTCATCATAACCATCTGATAACTTATTAGCTTTTCTCAGATCCTGTCTTCTTTGATTTACTGTTCTGTGTTTATACAGTAGTCACTAATGGAAAAATATTGTGTTCTGAGGGAAGACGAAAATTAATTTGTAAAGTTACAAAACCAGATAAAAAGCGTCCAAAAAATGCTGTTGTTCAAGGCAATGAAATAAGTTAACTAAGAATAGTAAATTGTACGATCGGAATGGCCTTTTGATTTTGAGGAAATTAGTGAAATGGGTACCTGTTTAATGTAGAATTTATACCGAGAATTATTCATTACTCACTAGCCTTTTTAATATTGTACGTATTTAATATATTTAAAATAAAGTTTACTGAATACATACATATTATAATATACCAATGTCGAACAACTAAGTGCTTAACTTTTTCATATGACATGAATATGTAGTCAGCGCTTATATGTGTGTATAAAGGAAATCATACATATATGATTATTGTTGAATGATGCTCAACTTTTGCTGTGATAACTGTGGTGACGCTGTCAACATGAAGAGATTTGTTACATGGCCCTCAAAAATGTGTTGTGGTTACATAACCTAGCTTTTCTCATATAATTCGTCCATAAAATATCTTCGTTTTCATACAGCAACACGAAGTAAGCACAAAAATGTGCAGCTTGTTACTAAAAGACACCCACAATATATTTATTTACTCTTATGCGTCTCTTTACAGGTGTAAGTGAGGTGTGTGTTGCAAATTTAAAATTCAGTTGGCATTTCATTTTCGGCAAATGTGGGCCAGCTTCGTTGCAACTTTTTAATGGAACTGAGCATAGAAAAGAAATGTAGAAATGTACAACTTTTGTGCTAATTGGCTGTACTGGTGTGGCATTTTAAAAGCCTTTCAAAGCTAAAATTGAGATAAAGTGGTTTGAAGGTTAGTTTGTTGATATTTTGAAAATCTCCATATTACAATTCAGGTGGTGACTTTTGTGAAAATTGGGTTTTATGTGACTTTTTGCTTATTAATGTACATGCTTTTAATGAAATGGGAATGCAAAATGTTTACATTACTTAAAATAAATTTCTTTAGACTGCATTTATGGAATAGTGTAAGTGGTTTCCAACTATAGTTCTTATTCTACATAAGCCTTGTCTAAATAAGAAATGTCATATGTCTGAAAGTTTATAAATTTTAGTTTAAATTCGCTGAAGGCCATCCCATGTTTCGAGGACTGGAAAAATCGTTGACATAACTGTATTACATCTGGTGGGGATTACTTTGAAAGCAACAAAATAAATATTAATGAATAATTAAATTCTTTGTATTTTATTTATATTATAGAAGCTTTCCAAACCATAAAAGAAAATTATTCCATTTCATATACATAAATAAATGCTTTTGTGAAAATTGGTCGAAAATAAATTGAAATAATTTAACAATTTAAATTATATTATTCTATATATGCCACTTTCTAATTAGTTATTTAATATTTAGCGAACACTCATATGTCTGTATGTACATATACTTGTATATAGTACATATGTACATATGTATCTCTTCTCCCGAAATGCATCACTCTGCTCTCACTCTTACTGCCATTTTCGAGAATTGCAGTAAGCTGCGCGGTCATTTCGCACAATTTTTGTATCGCCATTATATTGCTAAAAATTTGTTGATTTGCTGCTAAACACTACAAAAAACATAATAATTCATTTCCAACAGTTTTGATGTTTAACAATTAATATACCCAAAACACATTATCACACGCTTTAAAACATTTTCTTTAAAGAAATAAGGAATCTTGGTTAAATTTAACAGAACTTCACTAACAGTTGGCTGCTTACCAGACATTGAGAAAAGGGCCTTTAAAGGACGTGAAAAATTGTTCAATAAGTTGGGATGAACTACATAAGTAAACATTTTACGGAATTATGTACAGTTGCAAAAACGGCTTGGAAGCGAATGAGATACAATCTTTCTTTCTTGAATAGCATGTCTTTGTCTGATCAGGGCTAATTTATCTCGAATCACACACTTTTTGACATCCAAGTGTAGGAGTGGAAGTAAAAAAAAAAGATACCTAACCAGATTTTTTCTAGGTTGATATCCAATTACAGCAGGTCTTACCTGACTTCATAAATGACTGTATTTCGCTGTGATCCTTGACGTCTTGTTTTTAAAGCTTGAAAAATAATTTCAGTCTCAATAGAAAAAAAATACAAATTAAGCACCCAATCCATAATATTCGCTCTCCAAAATCCGCGTTGCCATAAAATAAGAACCCAAGCGCGGTTTAACAAATTGAATTTAATGTTTCAATCAGCGCCACACACACACAATTAAAGAAAAAACACTCTATCATGCGAGTATATACGTACACGTGGTAGTAAACGATTTAGTTTCTTTGCCCATGGCTGATTGTTGGCTTCATATCAGCACGTTGGTGGCTGTGGCTGTGGCTAGCGAGCGTTGAACTGCCAATTTTGGCAGTGCGTTAAGATAACAAAGTTTCTGCGGGCTATTGGACGACCCACAGTGAAATTGTCCGTCGTTCGAAGGATATGTGAGCAGACGACAAGTAGACGCTAGTCGAGTATGTATATCGCGAGTGCCGCTACTCATTTGTGATATGTTTGTCAACAAAAAGCACCCGAAAAAAGATAATGGAAAACAATAACAACAATAAGTGAAATCGGCAGCAAATTGTAACAACAAATGTTGTTGAAAATTGCCAACGATGCTATTAGCAATGAAATCAAACAAAACCAGCATCAAGAACAATTGGCAATCTGCGCATTGTCAGCGCAGCGCTGGAAACAACTATAACAAAAACAACAACAGTGCATGTGACACTGGGTTTGACTCGCGTGCTAAGCGTGTGGGGTAAAAACAATGGCAAAATCAACTGACATTTGGTGTGTTGCGTAGAAAAAAAGCATAGAAAGAACGTAACTGTTAAATCACATACAACAACAATTACAACATTGGCATGACGTGTGCATTGGAAAAGAGAACGCTAGTTGAAATCAAAAAAAATGCAGCCAAAATAAAAATTGTTGCAAAACTTAGCGACGCCAGCGGGCAAATGAACCGAAGCAGAAATTTTGAAGTGGGAGAAATGACAACTGAAAAAAATAAGAAGCATTAAAAATAAAATTTAACGTATGATTGCGTTACTTTGTACCCTTAAAGGTGGCATATGCGATTGGAAAGAAAGTAATAAGTAAGTAATAAATAGATAAGAAAATAATTAAATTTATAAATACTACTACAATACATTACGGTTGTTTTTTTTTTGAACTATTAATTTTTTTCAGTCCCGTCACGAAAATTCCTTTGAAATACCCTAAAAAAAATCAGTGAAACTTTTAGCCCTTCATATTAACACTAAGAACTGGGCCAAGGCCTGTAAAAATTTTCCATAAAAAACACACTACAATCGTGAGTTTTTATCTTTAAATTCCTACAGATCAGAAGTATATTATGGCATCGCTTTGACTTTAGACGCATATTTCTTAGAATTGTTCACTCTACAAAAGTACCTAGTGCAACAAAGTCGTTACTCACACCGGCGAGGTAGTACGGGGCTCTAAACCCGATTTTTCTAAGAATTTAGCATTTTTTTGTATATATCTCGAAAATAACAAAAGCTATAGAAAAAATTAACATGACAAATAGGTAGAAAATTTTATTTGCTACAAATAAGGTCCGAGGACAAAATCGCTATCATTAATACTTCTCGAGATATTCGGCTTTTTAAGTGAGGCTGTATGCAATTTTCATAAATATTTTACTACATACATACCATCTATAAAAAATGTGGTGTTTACACCGAAGTTCGGAAAGAGCTTTTACGTCGGCGCCAAGGATTTCAGTCCCATTAGACTATGCTCGTGTCTACTGAAAACGTTGGAGACTCTTACGGATCCATATTCTGGAGCAGAATACAGAGCGATAAACTGATAAAAGCTCAGTATGCCTACATAAAAGGCAGATCTGTCGCTTTCAACGACGTTGTGTCATTGTTGGAGGAGTCCTTTTGCACGAGCAATTTGCCGGTGATTAAAGCTCTCAAAAAGTTCGAAGTGGAATCGAACTTCTTTGTGACAAAACGGTAGAGGGGAAGTGAGGTAGTGCAAAGACATCGCGAAAGGTTAAGGGTGGGGTACTTATATTGCTGTAGTAGATCTATATATATGAAAGGTGGGGACTCTTATCTAAGGTGTTTTTTGAGAGAAGTCGCCGAGGATAGGGTAGTGAGCTTTTTCTCGGTTGGTTCGAAGATACATAAGATATACAAATATTTTGTGATAATTTTTATTTTCGTTTCATCAAAAGAATAAACCACAAAACCAGTTGTAGCGCATTAAGCCAAACATGTGGCAGCCACAAGCTGACAATTGTCATACAGCAGCTATCGTCGTGCTAAAATTTCAACTTGACTCGAACGACAGAGGCGCCGATTGTCAACTACAGATAAGATAAATCACCATCACCACCAAAAACAACAAGCGCTACAATAACAACAGGGCTGCCCAAACATTCTTCGCTGCTCGTTAGCGGTGGCTAGCTGCCGCGCTTTCAGCCAAAGGCGGTTCGCGCTTTCGTTGGCTTCGTCAGCTAGCTTGGATGGTGTGTGTGATTGCTCGCTATAGATGCTATAGATGCTGGTGCTGTCTATGGATGCTGATGTTGTCTATGGATGCTGGTGCTGTCTATGGTTGCTGGTGATGACGATGCTTGTAAATGCTGTTGATGCTTACAGTTGTTGCTGGTGACAGTGACTTTGTCGCGGAGATGTTGATAACGAATTTGATGAAGTGCTAAGGATTTATGTGACCACCACACACCACTCACCTGCGTGCCAGCCACAAAAAGCAACAATAACAAAAAAGAGAGACAAGCAGCTTTAACATTAAATTGCGGTGCATTAGGAAAAGTCTTTTGTGGGATAAAAGCTGGCGATGCTGGCTAATTGTATTATCTTCTACATTCTGTTTGACCTTTTTTGTGTATTTTTGGTTACTTTTATAGGTTAGCTGACACTTTGTTGGCTTAACACTTCATGCCTTTGTATATTTGTCTGAGTAGTGTTAAATGTTAAAGGATTAAATGTGATTTACGACGCTCACTTTGAGGCTTCGAGGCGGATGTGCAACAGTTGCTGACTGCGACTTTTAACATCACTCCGCTAGTCCACTGGTCCATTAGCTAATTATCTGCGTGAAAGCATAGGAAATGGTGCAACCGAAACAATAATGCAATCAGTTGCAATTATAGCCGGTTACCTGTTGTGGTATGAGACTTAAGTATTCCTTGGGGTCATCATTAGCATTAGTGTAAATAACATTTGTACATCCACGACACACACACACACATGCAATTAGAGATTAACATGTGCATAAATAAATATGTTGGGGCATGTATAAATATACCGTTAGCTACTGTTAGTGCCTTTGTCTGCCTCCAAGCACAAACGCATGCAGATAATTTCACAATATCTGCCCATTGCACTTAAACGTGAACATAAACATAAACATAAACTTTAACATAAATATAAATATTATAATGCGCATTAGCATGTGCGAAATATGTTTTCGTATGTGCTTAAACATGCATTCACACACAAATGATCGCTTTTGAATGCATCTGAAATCATTAGAGAACATCGGCTGAGCGAGTTTGCACTCATAAATAGATAAACATCAGGCTTGAAATGGTCCATTGGAGGTCTTCAGAGATTAGTTAATTGCATGTATGAGTAAATGTGTTTTATAGACAACAACAATTAGCATTTGAGCTGCAAAATGCACTTAAAAGACCATTGTAGACTGACCTAAAGGTATTGAGCCTAAGATATGCATATGCATGTACATCAAATTTATAATAACAGCGCCTATAATGAAGTTAGTTACACTAATGTCATGGCCAAAGAGCTTTAGCTTAAAGATGTGTATGTATTAACAAGCAAGAAAGAGCTAAGCTCGGGTGTAACCGAACATTTTATACTCTATACTCTTGCAACTTGCCAGAATCAAAGTCTGATAAATTCGTTCAGAATAATATAGAAGTTATGGGAGTTTGGGGTAGAAAAATCTGAATTTATCAACTTTTGCCAGTAACAAAAATTATTAACATGCCACATACTAAAAAAAAATTCACTGGATATCATTAAGGTATTTCACATACAATCGCCAATCAAATGGAGTAAATTTAGTCGGATGTTCGAAAATCATGATATAAGTGATATGACCAAATTTGTGCTCAGCCCATTTTAGGCACAAAGATACACTGTTATCAATAAAATATGCTCTCTTATTTTTATTGAGATAACTCACATATTGGCCAATATATGCGGTATAAAGTTACCTGGGAGTTCGCAAATTTTTATATTAAGTGCTCAGAGAAATATTGAGCCGATTTAACCTATTTTTAACACAGAGTGAGTTGTCCGGAAAATATTCTCTCTGAATTTCAATTCTATGTCCCATGCATTGATCGATATTTTTGGACAAAAGTCGACTATAGATACATACTTGTGCCCATATATTCAGTACATAGAGGCTTGACCTACATACTTTGTTTGGAGTTGGGCAAATTTTTATTTCGTTATATTAATTGCGGTATGTATTATATACAGGAAAGTGAGAGAATCAAGTGGAATTTAAAATTGTGCTAAAAGGTGAGAATAATGTACCAAGTTTAATCGAAATCGGTCGGTTGGGTCCCTAAATATAAGATTTTTTATCTAAAAGTGGCCACGCCCATCATCCAATTTTTACTTCGATTCCCATAAAGCCTTATCACTGACAGTAACTCTTTGATGATGTAACGGGGCGTCACAACCATAACTTGTGGATTATTTATCAACTCAAAGTGAGCTTCATCACAGAATAAATTTTCAACTACGTAAATGGTAGCGCTGAGGACCAATACTGGGGAGGCTATATCATTGTAGCCAAACGAGACTAATTAAACCTAAATTTGTAAAGGTTTGAAAAAGTACAATGAATATATATACATATGTTTTGATGTAGCAAGTCAAAGCTCTATAAGCCAAAAGAAGTGATTTTAATATATTTGGACACTACTTAAAAGTGTTGTGAAAATTGGAGACACCCAGACGTATGATGAACGTAGAAGAAAATCAATATCAAATCGGATACCTCAATATTTAGAAAATAATATATACTTTTTTATTGAAAATATCACAAAATAACAACAACACAATTATAAGGAATATGTTTGAGCAATCAATACTTTCTTTGACTGATGGTCGGATTAGTAACTGCATCTATTATGGCAGTGATTCATGTGGGTGTAATGTATTTATTTATTAATATTTCTTCCTAGCTTTAGAAAAAGTCAAGTCATAGAGGGGATTTCTGTTTGAATATATCATTTCAACTGAATTTTCTCACAAATTTATCAGTTATTTTCAAATGTGATTCTGAAGAGTTTTTAACTCGATGAAGTGCTCGTGTGTTTCGGGACACGAAATATATTACTGTTTATATTCGCAATTAATCTTTTCGTCCTTATTTAATTTAAAGAAAGACGATTTGTTGACTCAAATTCTCGGAGGTTTTCAGTAACTTGCCTTGGAACGACTGTTGTAGAAGACTCTGGTTGTTGAGAATGGTGTCAAGCTCAGATTGTTCCTCAGAGTGTACCACTTCTCATTATACTAAAGTGGAAGAGTAACAAGAGAGCAACAAATCACAAAATATGCTGAGAACTTATTCCCCGAACTCTTCCATGAGGACACAATAGCACTAAGATCGCAGTGCAAACCTCATATATATTTTTTGACTCTTCCTTAAATATACAACAAGAAGCGTTAAAATATTTTCCACAGATATTTACATAACATTTGATTAGTCTAGCCAGCAGCTGAGCCCTCTTTGTTTACTTATTTTTCCATTTCGCTAGATCTATTACACAGTGTTGTGCTGACCAACAGATTTACTTAAGCTTATTAGGTCGTCTCATTTTTACAGCTAACTGCTTGTAGAAGAGTTGAAAAGGTTGCAGGATTTCGCAAATTTTGCGCATGATTTTTAATTAAAAATTTTCTTGTCTGTTTATATTTTCACATTTACAATGCCTGCAAATATCAACGTGGGATTTCGGTTGGCGCAGTGTGCAGAAAGATGAGCCTGTAAGCGCTTGTTGGTAAGCGTAAAGCACACGTATGCGAGTTAAGTAGTGTTGCAGTGTTCTCAGAGTTAACCACAGCACTTTTTGTCTACGCACTCAGTTAATTTTCCAAGCCACTGAGTGTGCGTTCTACTGCAGTGAACATCATTTAAGCTGATTTCGCAGCTGCAAACTAGTTTTTCTTGCCGGTTTTATAGAATACTGCGCTGGTAATTCCTTCTCATTCGCATACCTGGCTGCTTGTGTGTGAATCCTTTTTAAGGATATAAGTGTAGAGCGACTTTTTTGTCGGAGTTACGTTGTTTTTCCATTGGTGATTTAGTGTTTGTTACCTTTGGCGTACCAACAATTATTTTCATAAGCAGTTAAGTGTGGTGTGGTTCACCAAAGTGTTTTATGTACGCGAAGCAAACTTTGAAAATACTGAAAAAGTTAAGCTGACTTGGCACTTAACAACTATTATTGTTTTATTCACAGGTAATTAAATTTAGTAAATAAGTAATTTTTTATATATTTTCATATGGTTGTTGTTGGAGTATATTTTTTTTTTTGTTTGGTAAAGTGAATTTTTGTTATATTTTAGGGTAAGCAGTTATAGAATGACTCTAGTGCGAAAGGTGGCAACGGTGTTAAAAGAGAGTGAGAGGGCTTCAGGGGCTTTTATCATTTTCTCTTATATCTTCACTGAACTCGTCAGCGTTATTCCATCAAAGTAAGTGTTGGTGTTGGTTGTCATTAAAACCATAGTACGTAATAGAATACATTTTCATATAGAAGAGTATTCGTAAGACATGTTCTGAAATACTGAGAACTAGTTTCCGATTATATAATAAATAATCTTAAAGGAAGACAGGACTCAGGTTATTATCTGGTAAAGGATTTTCAACTCAGAAACATTCCTCGAAATTACTTAAACAATATTTTTTGCCATTACAACAGTAACAAGGGTCCTAGTTAACTGAAGTTAATTAGTTAGACTGAACTAATAAACTTTAGACCTTCAAGTAAAGGTGTTCTTCACAAAAGAAACTATTCTCAAGAAAACTGAAAAGTGGCAATACTATTTTGAGAAAAAATATATACGAGGAGTAGTATATAACAAACGCAAAAAGAACTCCTAGAACCTTTGAAAGTCACTCAAGTAGCCATTTCAAACTCTTTCGAAGACAAAGAAAGTTAACAGATACAATCAAAAGCAAGCATATTAGGTGCCATATGTATAGGAGCAGAGACGTTGAAAGACGATTTTGCTTGTTAAAAGATATTTTTTTCTGGCCCGCGTTTATCATCAGAGCCCTTTTCTTCGCTTGCTTATCCAGTCTTGAGAAAGTAGAACTAACGGCACGGTTTTTGAGTCCAATTATATCAATATCATCGGCGTACCCCAGTAGCTGTACACTCTGTATACCTTCTTGATTAAGCTCTGCAGCACGTATTATTTCCTCCAGCAGTTGATTGAAGCAGCCGCCTTGTCTGAAACATCTTTCCGTATCGAACGGTTCGGAGAGTTCCTTCTCAATCCTGACGGAGCTTTTGGTATTGTTCAATTTCAGCTTACACAGCCGTATTAGTTTTGAGGGTATACCATATTCAGACAACGCGGCATAAAGGCAGTTCCTTTTCGTGCTGCAGAAAGCAGCATTGAAATCGACGAAGAGGTGGTGTCCGTCGATTCCTTTTTCACGACTCTTATCCAAGTCTAAAGCTACACTGATATGGTCCAATCAGTTTCTTGACGGCGGCTTTTAATCTTGCACGCAATACGCTTGATAAAATCTTATATGCGATGCTAAAGCAAACTATTTCACGGTAGTTGGCGCAAATTGGGTCTCCCTTTGTTTGGATTGGAAAGAGCACACTTAAATTCCAATCGTCAGAGATGATTACGTCCGACCATATTATGCGAAGAAGCTGATGTATGCTTCTAACCTGTTCTTCTGCGCCGTATTTGAATAGCTTGACCGGCAATACATCACTTCTCTTCTTCTTTCCTTCTTCTCATACTTCTTCTTTCCCAGATCATTAATATTAAGAACTTAAATTTATACCAGAAGATTTACTTGGGGTTTGCGTTCATAACTCTAATTATTTTCATGTTAGACGTTATCAAAATCTCGATTATATATCGAACTTCGAAATTTTCCTCTAAAAAATAACTTAGCTGTTCGTACACTGCTTGAACTGTATGAAGTTCGAGTACTTAAAGAAAATCAGCAAATCTTACCTTGAAATGATACTGCTAGAAAGTTCAGTTTAAAGTTATTTTTACAGTCAATTGAATACTTTAATGATTTTTCTCCCGACATTCAGGATATTTAATAAGAAAGGCACACTAATGTACCTAAAAATGCCATTAGTGTCCATTAACGGAGCACTGCACTATAAGTGATTCGAAGAAAAGCGCATAGAAGTTGGCACATACTCTTTATTTTGCCAAATTACGAAATACGAGAAACTCCTTCAACATTTTCCTAGAACAAACCGAAAATAAATTACCGCATTAAAAGTAACCCGAAGGCCATAATTTAAGCAAACATGCCAAGGAGCTTACAACATACATGTGTGTTGGTAATCAGCACCTTATGTTAAATTATGTGTGCCCGCTGCAGCCGCAATGGTTGCATACCACGAAAGCACAACAAATAAAACCAGCTGAGTTTTTCAACTGAGACTAAGAGCAAAGCAGAGCGGCTATACTGAAGTTTTAGGTGTTCCTCATATATGTACACTCACATACATATACCGTTAAGCTAGATATGTAGGTACAAATGCGGCAGTCGTTTAGTTGGCACTTCCTTTTGCGTGCCTTCAAAAATCCCTTATTAAGCGGATTAAAATGCTTCCTGATTTTAATTGTCTACTCGCCGACAGAGTGAACAAATTTTGTGGACATATGATGTGTGCTATGCTCGGCTCAGCTTAGATTTCCTCCACATTCGCATGCAGTAACACCTACGATCGCATACACACACACATATCTATGTTTAACGGGATATCCTGTGCTCAGTTGCATTGCAACGTTTCGCTTAACGGCAGTGTTAGTTTCCTTTGGCGCTTTCAATTTGGTTGTACATTTGGTGAATCGTTATTCGGGCTCTTCTACGAGAGTGCTGTCTGTTGTTGTTGTTGTTCATGTTGACACTAGTGTTGTTATTGCGCCAACACTGCAAACTTTGTGGAAATCACTGGATGTGTACACATACTACCGCATTAGTATCACCGACAAACATACACACAAATACTTACAAACGAGTAAACCTGTATGTATGTATATTGTAAGTGACACATCGGTATGTAGGTACCATAACTGTATGTTAAAGACGCTGGCCACACTACTTATATGTATGTACGTCACCTTTTGTTTGTAGGTGTGTCTGTTGGTGTTGCTTAGCCTGCGGATATTTTTTGTTGTCGTTGTTTGTCTTAAGCTCATAGTCGTTTTATGGAAGAAAGTAATGGTTGGACTAAGCGAATTTGTTGGTGAAACTGAGTTGAGTAGCTTGTGTTATATCTAGAGACTAAACTTTTCTTCGAGCCTTAAGGTGTCACAAGAGGCGGTAACCAAATCTGGAATATATAGATTAGATTATATTGGTCGTAGATATGGTCGGTAAAAGTAAAGGTAATCTCACTTGGGCAGCTGGGAACACTGATGTTTGGTGATCTTCCAAACTTCTACATAAGGATCACCGATCTTAAATATCGACTAAGAGATTTGCGCATGAAATAAACTTATTAAGTTACTTTACTTATCACATCAAAGCTGCTTGTATTCTTCGGACAAAAGTGAAAGAACTCGACAAGCGTGAAGAGCTGGAGATCCTTTTAGAATTTGACCAAAGTTCTACCTAAAAATGCACTGCTAGTACGTTGACTATACCAACAATACGATGTATGACAATTAAGTAATGAGACTGATTTCATAAAAACCGTATATTTGAAAATTATTTTACAACTCTGCCATCCCCTTCAAAATAGTCAACTTGGGCAGCTATACAGCGATTCCAGCGCATTTTCCATGCTTCGCAACATTTCTGGAACGCTTCGACTGGGATGTTCGCGAGTACCCTCGTCACGGCCGCCTGGATGTCCGTAATCGACTCAAAATGGGTTCCTTTGACCACCGATTTTGTTTTAGGAAACAAAAAAAGTCACAGGGTGACATTTCGGGCGAATAAGGCGGCTGTTGCAACACGGCGATCCCTTTAGAGGCCAAATACTGGGACACGCTGAGGGCGGTGTGGCACGGCGCGTTGTCGTGATGAAGGATCCAGTTACGAGCGATGTCTGGGCGCACTCTGTTGACTCGTTTTCGCAATCTTTCGAGTACTTGGCAATAGTAGACTTGATTCACAGTTTTCCCCGGTGGAACGAATTCTTTGTGGACGATTCCACGGCTATCAAAAAAGGCAATAATCATCGTTTTCACCTTCGACTTGCTCATGCGAGCTTTTTTCGTCCCTCCTTAAACTCTTTGTGCCATCGAAACACCTGGGCACGACTAAGAGCACTATCACCATACACTCTTACAATTTTAGCGTACGTTTCCGAAGCTGTTTCGTCCAATCTGGCGCAAAATTTTATCGCGACGCGTTGCTCTTGATTTCGTTTTTCCATTTTCGTGACGAGCACTACAAACACACGTCTACTAAACTTGACGCAGCAGGCGAACTATATAAGCTAGAGAGATGGTACATATATCAATGGAGAGGGAAGGGATGCTGGAAAAAAAAGAAAGGGAACTTCAAGGTCACAGGCTTACCACAAGCGCGGCAATAAAATCAGTTTCATTACTTAATTGTCAAACCTCGTATTTTGGCCTTCTAGCCTTAAAAGATTCTCGTAAAGACAAAATAATTGTTATGAAATATTGTAAATCTGGCACCACTATACTTCTTATTCCTTTTATACTGTTCTTATGTATATTATATTCAATAAAGTCAGTCGTCATCTCACATTGAAACTGCGTGTACGTAACTCTGTTCAACAATAATACAATTTATTAATCTTATAACCCTTATAAATAATTCTCTTTCTAATAACTTTGAAAGCTAGGAGAAAAGTTCTTTGGAGGAGGAAAATATATTTATAGCTTTGAGTTCGTGATGGCGAAGGTTTGAAAATGGTAAAATCATTACTGACGAGAGCTTATTTTATTGAACCAAAAATTTCGTTAACGTTCCCTTAAATTCCTCTTCAAGTTTGGTTTTACCTATAAAAATAGTTAGATAACCAGATGGAAGGCCATTTCGGCTTGTTTCAACCATGACGTCATTTTGACACATACTTATTTCGGTCGATTTAGCGCTTCCTCTTATTCCCTGTCGTTTTCTTCTTCTTCTTCATCTTCTTTTTCTTTTATTTGCAATTAGTGTACGATATTTTTGCCAAAAATGAAGATACAAACGAAGAAAATCTTTTATTACTGATAAGCGAGTTGTAAATCTCAACAAAGCCGTTAGGCTCAAATATAATAGGTTAGATTATGTTAACTAGCGCCAGTGATATACTAGTCCGCTTGTAACTAGTTACAATTTTGCACTTCGCATTTCCTTATGTGAAGTCGTGGATTTTATATTCTGTGAAAATATTTTGTAATTCACGCCAAGCATAATCGTGTGCGATATTAAGTCATATGTGTATACTTTTAGGCGCTTTTGCCGAAAGGCGCATGAAGGTGTTTCAGCGCACACAATTAATTGAAAGTTGCGTGCCTTGCAACGTTGCCTTCGCATAAGCCCACATAGTACTTGCACCACACGATGCACTCCAAAACATACAAATAGGTCTGTACCATATATTTATGTAAGTATGTATATACCTACGTACATATGTACATACATACGCTCTGGATGCGTGTGATTTCAGTTGTAGGCAGTGTAAACGCCTTACTGCGTACTGTTGGTAAGCGTTTTAAGTAAGAGAGTAATAAATTGAAAAGTTAACTGGCAGAGGAGCTGAGAAGGTGGTCACATACACACACATACACGCAAAGTATTTATAGACACAGAGCGCTTAATGCAATTGCACTTATACTCCACCGGCAAGTTAGCGGTTGAAGGTGTTCCGTATTATTTGTTGTTGCACTTGTAATGTCGGAAGAATTTAACTCAGCAAATTATTCAACGTGGAGCGCAGCTAATTGAAAGTACATTCATACAAATGAACATATTTGTTTACATACTCCGGCGTTGGCGGACCTGAAGTTGCCTGCGCGTTGAGAATCGTACCTATGTATGTACATTAGTGCGGGTTGATTTACAGGAGAAAACGGAAAAATTTCGGAATGCGGAAAATGTTTTATGAATCATTCGAAGCACCTTTGCTAAAGAAAACTGGGTCTAAAACTGGTTTCGAGTCAGCGATTTTTAAAGGGATGATAGAAATTTGTTTGCCAGTTTTTGAGAAAACGTAACGAAATTTAGTGCTTAGGTGCATTTTAATATTCTATTGATGATTTGTTGGAGTCGGTCAAATCGGATAACAAAATTACATAACTCCCATAGAACCGATCTGAGTATTTTTTAAAATTTGCCTTAAAAATCGCTGTCTCGAAACCGGTTTTACGTTTAGAATGATTTACCCGATGTTCATATACAGATATACTTATAATTGTATGTTTGTAGTTATCTATGTGTATATAATAAGAATTCATTTGCTGTTGCACATATAAGTATATAGTATGCTCATACTATATGTTTGTAAAGGGAGGCACTAACATTTAGCTGACTTTTAATAGCGAAGAACAAATGAAAGCGTTCTCTGCAGGTGAAAGGTGAAAAACGAAAAAACATATATACAAACGAAATTGGCTAAAAATGCTTATTGAGTAGTCGTTAGAGAATATAAATGAACCTATTAGTATGTTTTAGCAAATGAACCTCTGCTTTGCTATAGAAATAACCAATTTAGCCTGAACTCCTGTAGAAGGAGGCTGCATTTACTTGAATCGTATCAAATGAAATCAATACTTGACATGAAAAACCAGTGATCAGAACTAAAAAAATCTTCAGATGTTGATGTAAGGTTCCCGTATACCAAGTTTCATCAAGATATCTAAATTTTTACCCAAACTTCAGCGTGCACACATATAACCGTGAGGGGAACAAAACTATTACACTTTGTAGTAACAGGTTGCAAGAGCATAAATATACACCGATCAAATATAAAACGAGGTTAAAGTGTTGAATGCTACTTGGCTATCCAAATAGCTATTCAGAATGTTAGAGAAGCCTCTAGGTGATAATTGTTCATCGCGAGAAAGTGTTTTTGATTGGTACAAATTATTTAAAGGGGGTCGAGAACACGTTGACGACGAACCAGGTCCAGGACAGCCATCTACATTAACTGATGACCAACACATCAATAAAATAAAGAAATTGGTTCTTGAGAATCGATGATGAATAGTCAGAGATCTTGCTGGCACCGGTGGAAACTCAAGGTCATTTTGACAGTTTTCTTTGATTATCAAGTTGTGGTGCATGCCGAATTCTCTCCGATCGGCCAAACTTCCAACAAGGAATACTATTCGAATGTTATGTGTCATGCATGCGATGATATTTTTGATTTGATATTGATTCTTCGTGAGTTTTTCGCCAAATTTTCAACCAATAGCGTACCGCATACATCGTAAGTATTCGTTTGATTTAGCTCCGTGTGATTTCTGACTACTCGGCAAACACAAACGGTCGCTGCGAGGAAACTGTTTCTAGTAAATTGAAGACATTAAACGTGAATCGCTACGCGCATTGAAGGTTATTTCGGAAATTGACTTTAACAACTGTTTCGAAGATTGGAATAAAGGTTGGCACAAGTGTATTCGGGGCGAGTGGGATTGCTTTGAGGGGGATGAAATAGATTTTGAAGAATAAATTAAGAATTTTAAAATTGTGTCTTACAATATTTTCTCATAGTAGTACATTCCATTATACTCTTAAGTTCAGGAAATTTTGCACCACATGTAAATAAAATTGAATAATAAATTCCCACATGCCGCTTCTACGATTTAAATAATTTTTCTTTACTAAAAAAAAATCAATCAATACTCTTTAAAAATTTCTGACAGCATCCTAAACACAGTTTTGTTATGGCAATGTTATTTTTGATTGAAATTTTTTGCTTCTATGTAACATTTCCCTTAATTAATATTATATTTTCAACAACTAGGCTCTTAGTGACATAAAAAGTTGTTACATAATTCTGTCAAAAACTGAACAATCTATCAAGTTATAACTGAAATTGTGTGAGAACCCGACTACAAAAGAAATTCCAATTATAATATAAATAACAATATCGCAAAGCTTACAGTTATTATGCTGCTTGTTACTTGTAAATTAATATCAGAGCAAAATGCAAGCCACATTGAATAACATTTCTTGACATTTTTATCAATTTCTGTGTAGAAAATCTGCAGTTTATGTAACATTCAAAAATAAGCAACAAGATTACCGTTATTGTTTGCCAACTGCAATATACAATGATTTTTTGTTGTTGCCAGAAATATTGACAAGCATTTATGTGTTTATTGTTATTTGTGTGCGTTGTGTACAATTTTAAATAATTATCAGATTTTATAATACCGGCAATTGTTGTTAACCATTTATTTTGGCAAACAAATAGAACAAATAAATATAAAATGCAAACAAGCCACATACACACACAAATCAATTTTTGGCAACAAAAGCTTAGCAAATATGAATAAAATTCAATAAATGTAATTGTGGTCTTAAAAACTAATTATACTTTTCCAGTTGTTGAACACGTAAATGCCAAGGAAAACACGAACATATTGAAATTGGATAAATAAACGCTTATAGATATACACAGATATAAGTTTATATACATATATACTTGTTTATAAAGGGTGATTTTTTAAGAGCTTGATAACTTTTAAAAAAAAAAAAACGCATAAAATTTGCAAAATCTCATCGGTTCTTTATTTGAAACGTTAGATTGGTTCATGACATTTACTTTTTGAAGATAATTTCATTTAAATGTTGACCGCGGCTGCGTCTTAGGTGGTCCATTCGGAAAGTCCAATTTTGGGCAACTTTTTCGAGCATTTCGGCCGGAATAGCCCGAATTTCTTCGGAAATGTTGTCTTCCAAAGCTGGAATAGTTGCTGGCTTATTTCTGTAGACTTTAGACTTGACGTAGCCCCACAAAAAATAGTCTAAAGGCGTTAAATCGCATGATCTTGGTGGCCAACTTACGGGTCCATTTCTTGAGATGAATTGTTGTCCGAAGTTTTCCCTCAAAATGGCCATAGAATCGCGAGCTGTGTGGCATGTAGCGCCATCTTGTTGAAACCACATGTCAACCAAGTTCAGTTCTTCCATTTTTGGCAACAAAAAGTTTGTTAGCATCGAACGATAGCGATCGCCATTCACCGTAACGTTGCGTCCAACAGCATCTTGAAAAAATACGGTCCAATGATTCCACCAGCGTACAAACCACACCAAACAGTGCATTTTTCGGGATGCATGGGCAGTTCTTGAACGGCTTCTGGTTGCTCTTCACCCAAATGCGGCAATTTTGCTTATTTACGTAGCCATTCAACCAGAAATGAGCCTCATCGCTGAACAAAACACGCGCGCGAAACACATTTCGAACCGAACACTGATTTTGGTAATAAAATTCAATGATTTGCAAGCGTTGCTCGTTAGTAAGTCTATTCATGATGAAATGTCAAAGCATACTGAGCATCTTTCTCTTTGACACCATGTCTGAAATCCCACGTGATCTGTCAAATACTAATGCATGAAAATCCTAACCTCAAAAAAATCACCCGTTATACAAATGTATATGTATACATATCTTTCGAAAGTAAGGGCAATTTGCTCTTGATAGTAACCCAGCAAATGCTTAATCAAAAGGTAATGCTTCGCATACTTTTCATCCATAGACAAAACTAAATCCGTACATGTGTATGTAAGTCTCTATAAGCGTAGGTGTATGTGTGCGCTTGCATAATTTACCACACGCATAGTTGTGTGCAAATATTTGCATATTTCAATTTTTGCATTAAGTGTTTGTTTAGTGCCTTTGGCCGGCTTGCCTCAGGCATTCTGATTGAATCCTAGATTTAGATTAAAGTCTACGACCATTCTCACCTTTTTCACTCACACAAAGCTGGGATAAAGCAAAAGTGCAGATATCTTTAGATATTTGTTCGCCTCATATTTGTGCATGTGTGTGTCCGGGTTATATGCTTTGTCGTTGGAAAATTTGATTTTGTGCAAGAATTGTTTAAACGTCTGCAATTGCACACAATTATTTGTATTATGAATAAAAAATATGTTTAAATGGAATATTATTGCACTGAGAATATCGATTAGCTAAAAATTAAACTCAAATAACTTTGAATGGCTTGTGTTGTTGAAACGAAATGTCGCTGAGATCACGAGCTTCTATTTCAGGCATCAAACAGTCAGTTATCATGGCCACACCAAACCGTTGTTTGGATGAAATGGTAGCTCTTGAATCTTTTCAGGTGGCTGTTCCTCTCAAATGCGGCAAGTTTGTTTTTTTACATACCCATTGAGCCAGAAATGGGCCTAATATATCGGATCCTCTGGAACTTTTCAAGAGCTCATAGAGCGAAGCGATGTCGCTTGGAAAGGTCGAGCAGATTGCACAAGCTGTCAATTTAAGATCTCGACGTAAAATGCGCCATGTCCTTCCATACAACAGTTTGAGTTGCTGCGAAAGAACTCGAATGAACTCTCCACGGTATACTCTCAACTACTTATTTGTTAATATAATAATATATACTAAATTTGATCGAAATATTTCAAGTAGGTCATGAGACATGGATTTTCACCCGAATGCAGTCCCATTGTTGACATTGTCTCCACTAAAGTCCTCTGGTGCCATCATAGGTGTAAAATTTTACTTATCTGACGAATTTATTTGTTGATTTAACGCGTTTTAGTAGTTATTAACCGAACCGTTATATGAGGAATGGGCTGGGTTATCACCGGTTTTAAACCATTTATACATTGCTTATTGTAGTTTATTGGTTTAGGAGATACATACATTCGACTTATTGGACGGCAGAGCTACGTCCATTTTCCAAAATTTTTAGCCGAAAGGTGCCCTTTCCCACCGCAAACCCAGAGTCAAATTATACATAGGTTTATATCCTAATATACTGCCTAGTTTTGGTCATATATAAATTTTCGTTTAGTGGTGTTTTGTAGGCGTGGCAGTGGTCGTCATCGATCACGTCATGTTCTTAAGCAAAATTTTCAAACTGAATGAAATAAAATGGGCATAAACATAGATTTTTCTAGCTTCCACATATCCTGTTTCGTTCAATATTTCAAATTGATGTAAGATCTCCTATACTATACTATACCAGTCTATAATGCTATATGAAATATGTATTTTGATAAAATTTGCTTCAATTAATTAAGCTTTCACACGTTTTAAATTAATTTTAATTAATTTAAATTTTTGCTGACACCATCAGCAAGGCTTCTGAGCTAATACAAGCAGGACAACGATTAATTGAATTTGCATACACTTGTGGTAAGACTTGTTCTTCGATGGTCTTCAGTGAATATTCAGTAATATTGGTTTTTCGCTGGCCTCTCATTTTTAGAAGGGCCAGATTTTTGAACGGTTTTGACATCATATTCATACACTAATATCTCGACACTCGTTATGATGCGTTTGATGAATGTAGGGTTCCCAGTGACGTTGTCAATCATCTCTTTGCTATCTCTACTCTTCATCGCTTATATAAAAAATTCATACTTTTAGACCAAATTATATGATGCATAAAGCAGTCAGTATGAATGGGATCTATGTACAATTTGTTGGCAGATATTTAAGTCAAATTGTAGATTATTTGCATAGCTCTATTGCTTACTTAGCTGTTGTGATCTGAAAAGCAACTCGCCGCATCCACAATTTCATACTGTATAATAAGCTTGAGTGACAGAAATTTGCACCAATATTCAAACCACGGTTGTAGACGGTTAGAGAACGGATCTCTGTTCATTATTATGTGATATTTTCTTCAAATTCGCCGGCTTAAATTTACTTTTTTCAAACGTTACACGTTTTTTATTCTTTTTCAATTAACACAAGCCTTTTCTCTCAGTGTAATTAACAGCATTTAATCTCCTTTAACACCTTTGAGATAATTGAATTCGTTTATCCTTGTACATATGCACACACACACACTCACATCAGCTGTATGCTTTTAAGTACTTATAATTCAGCTCCTTTCTAATTGTCATCCACTTCGCATAGATTCTCGTTTGCTGTCCTATTCACACACACATTCACAAATTCACACATTTATACGAGATGGTGTACAGATACATATACATTTAGACATTGTTGCCGTACAAAAGGTGTGCAAACTCTTAAATTTTATCAAACAAGTGACATATTGTCATCGGGATTAGTAGAATTTGTTAGTTTTTGGTCGATAAGAAAATATTTGCCCAAGTTGGCGAGTTCAGATGCATTTTATTTAAATTAACATTAGAAACTAATGCAGCTGTTCATTCGAGCGTAATCTGAAAATGACTGCAATGATAAGAGCACATTTTCAATGGTGAAAAGTTTTGCTGCAGGTTAGACGCCTAAATGCTTTCATATACAAATATATGTACATATGTACTATACATACATATATGGTTATGTGCATAAAATATGTTTGAGTTTGTATTTATTCGCAATAAAATATGAAATACTCAAATTTAAGTATTTATATTTGCATTCTATCATAATTGTCAGTGGTGTGTTGAGTTCGAATTGTTTCAGTGTAATTTAATTGAGTATATTGAATTAAGAATTTAATGAAAAATTAGGTAGTTTTCAATACAATCGCTTCGAGGTAAGCACCAATGCAGATTTATTTTTTTTTTTTATTGAAAAATTGATAAATTGATAAAAATGAGTCATGTCAAGATGTCATTATTATTTCAGTATGTACAGTATTGTATCATACGTCATCGTGGAAAGACTTGATTCTGAAAAACGTTTACAAATCGTTCAACTTTATTACGAAAATTCACGTTATTGTGTTTCTCTCAGCTTATGGTCAACAGAATCGGATTACTGAGCATACTATTCGTGATACCATCGGCTATTATTAAATAATATTCGACCGAATAGGCCGAGTTCAGCACGAGGTGAAGAAAATATAGCAGCCGTAGCTGAGAGTGTACACGAAGACCGCGAAGGGTCGAGTCGGCGCCGTTCGAAGCAAGACTGAAAAGTTACAAGAAAATCCGACGTTTTCGGGCCAGTATGCCGAGTTTAACGCGTTGTTAACGTCAAACCTGACTACTGCGCATTATTCCTTTCCACCACACAGCCATCTGGTCTCTTATATTGCCTTGCTAGCTGTGTCGGAAAGCTTCTTAATCGCATCAGTAGTTGATCTCTGTTTGCGGAATCCATATTGATTGTCGGGTAGACCTTTCTTCTCTTCTATTTCTAATACAGCTGTGCACAGATTGTCCGTTCTAGTATTTTGTCAATCGGATCCAGCATACAGAGCGGTCGATATGAGCTGGGCTCTCCGGCTGGTTTATTTAGCTTCTGCAATCAGACCAGTCTCTGCTTTTTCCAAGTTTTCGGGATTACACCTTTTTGTAAACAAAGCGTAAACAATTCAGTAAATGTTATAGCACTGAGCTTAATGGCAATCAATAAGGTCTTATTTGGAATACCATCCACGCCATGTGCTTCCGGATTGTCTCCACATCAGTAATATTTTCGTCTTCTATTCAACAGATACTTTCGCTTGAATTTTTTGATTCGCTATGGGCTGTGCAGGGAATAGTGTTTCTCAATAGCACTGGCCACCTCTGATTTTCTACATTACTAGCTTGTAATCATCATCCCATAGATTTTCTTCGATTTTTCTGCAAACTTTGTTAAAGCAGCAGAACTAACTTTTTTAATTTTTTTTTTTTAATTGCGTAATTTTGCATGCTTTGTGAGTTCCCGACCCAGTTCGTCGAAAATTTTATTAAAATCACTCTACGATATGCTTGGCGGCATGTAACAATTATAGAAGCTGATCCCACAGATATTCGCTAGAGTGTAAGGCGATTTCGTTAATAGCTGGTCGAAAATGCCGACCGAATATTGAACACAGCGTGCGAATTAAGCCATTAGTTTAGTAATATATTTTACAAACGTCATTTTGAAGAAAATCTGGTTATTATGTAATGTCAAACCAAATCAAGGAATGGCTGTCAGAAAGACAAACTCCGAAAAGAGTATTGCCTCATTGAGAACCAAACGTCTAAATAAAAGCACTCTTACAGAATTTTGAGCTTTGCCATCAGCGGCTGCCACACAGTTCGCTCTCAAAGCATTCATTACATATTCACAAATTGATATACATACATACATATGTATACGTGTATCAGTTGCGCATAAAAATATACGGAAGATCAATCATTTGTGCCTATTAATATCTTTAACATAATTTTTAGCGGCATGAATATTTAATTCGAAAATTAATACTTATGAATAAAATATAAATAATAACTTTGTAGGCATTTGCAAAAATTAATAATAATTGCCAACATACACACACACAAATGCAACACTTAGTGGCGCGTATTTTCCAACGATTGATTGATGATTACATTTGCCTGTAAACATATGTACATACATTAAATGTGTCTACGTGTGTGTGTGAGTATTGATGCGCAGGTGTGCGCCGTGTGCACAATTCCCGCGAAAAATTACAATAATTGCTATTTGTATGATGGCAGCACACACACGCACAGCGACACAGAGACACGAGAATGGATCGATGTATGGGCAGCCAATAAGTGGCCACCAATGGATGACAACAAGCGAATAATTTTCTACTCATTTAACTGGAAAATTAAATTTACCGCCAACGCTTATAATAAATGCGTGTACATGCAACGTCGATTAACGGTGCTTTTATATAACGGTTTTGTCATTTTCGTAAATGAAATGTGCAATGGATTAACAACAAGCGCACAAAGCATTATAAAATTTAAGTTAAAGCAATGCACAAATAAATATGCACATGCATATGTACATATGTATGTATCAATGAGTGTATATATACATATATACGACTGTGTATGTAAATGTCGCCGCAATCGGGGCGTGCATATTAAATGAAGTACGAACATTGATAAAATATGAAAATTGCTTTACTTTCGCGTTACTTTTGTAACGGTAATTAAACGCGCATTAAATCGGCGGCAGGCAGCTCGCCCACAACAGCGCACCAAATTTATTTATTATTATCACAGATTTGTTTATTTATTTGCTAAGCTTGGCTGGCTGGGATTATGGCGGCGGTGCTGTTGCCACGCTGATAACCGCTATGTGGCAATAGGCAAGCCACTTCCGAATGAAATTAACTGTAATGAAATTAAGTTTATGCTGCTTGACTTTGCATTCGGTTTCATTCTAATTTTCCTTTTCTTTTTCTTCGTCCTTTTTCAATTCCCAGCACACCCGCAATATGCACACAAATCACTTGACCAGTCGCGGGTGAAGAAGAAGGAGCTTTGGCGCGAAAAAGTAATAAAAAAACAATGCACATAAAAAATGGTAGCTTTTGAATGAAAAACAAGCAACATTTGGCCACAAAAGCGCGTTGGAGCTAAGCGTTTTGGCGTTGCTGAAAAATCCACTCAAAAGAAAATTCTGTGGAAAAGTTTGTTTTTGTTTTTTCATTTCAGATTTTTCAGATTTTGAGCAGCCAAGCGGATAATGATAATGCGTGAATAACAAAAGCGTGAATTAAAAGCGAAATAATGATTTAATTTTTTCTAATAATTCGCGCAACTTTGAGGGTTGCATAAAGTATCAAAAAAGTCTGAAAAGGCGGCAGCATGACCAGAGCTTCGATTTATACCCACCCATTATATTGTATATAAACAATTATATACATATGTATATATACTATGTATAAAAACTCGACGCTAGTAATTTCTTTTTAAAAAATTGTCCACAAATGTTGCAAGCCCATCATCCACACTCTCATACTCGTACCGCCGGGCTGTAGCAAATGCATAGCAAGACACTTGGTAAAATAAGCGTTAATAATGAAGACATTTGCACAGCCCCATTTTTGTTTAAAACTGTAAAAATATTGTTGCGTTTACTAAGTATTTTCGTTTGATAACCAAAGCTGAATATTGAATATTGAATTTTATGGCAGCCAACTTAACAGCGTTGTAAAAAAACAAAGTTCTTAATTTTTTGGAATATTTTTTGTTTGTTACCCCAAAAAAGATGGAAGATCGAAAACAGCATTTTCGTCATATTTTCCTGTTTGACTCTCAAAAGGTTAAAAATGCAGTTCAAAAAAGGCTAAGATTGTTACATGTGCAGAGAGAAGATATGTTGACCGATCGCTAATGCCAAAATTAGTTTACAAAATTTCGGTCCAGACAATTTCGATCTTGAGAATACACCACGTCCTCTACGTATTCTTGAAACCTATATGAATAAAATAAAGTCGTTGGTCGAGGATTAATTTCGAAGCTTGTCAAATGGGTTCTTCATGTTATTGCACAACGAAATTTGCTTCGTCGCAATAACAACTGTGATTTGATGTGTAACTTGTAACTATGTATATGCTATCGTTGCACTAGATAAAGTTAGAAGCCAGCGATTCCGACAAATGAGCAGCTTCTTTGTTTCACCTTGCTTACAGGAGCCGCTTAAGTCGGTTGCTATTTTTGCTATGAATAAAAATATCAAACAAAAAATGTGTTTAAAATTTTGTATTTCTAATCAGATGTGGTAAGCGGAATCGTTGTCAATATTGGGAAACGCTTACTGTGATTCTGTTTTACCAAAAGCAAAAGCCTACGAGTGGTGCAAAGCCTGCAAAGACGGTCGAGAGATCATAAAAGACATGCCACGCTCTGGACGACCTTCGACTTCTTCAATTGATGAAAACATTAATAAAAAAAGTTAAGGATATGATGCTTAAAAACCATCAGACAAGTGTTAGAGAGATGGCAAGAGAGCTCGGCATCACTCGCGAGTCAGTTCGAATAATTTTGGTGGATATTTTGGGTGTGAAATGCGTTCTTGCTCAACTCGTTCCGATAACGCTGAGTTTTCTTCAAAAATAGTAACGTAAACAGTTCTCTTTAAACATGTTTGATCATGCAATTCGCCGATCCCACATTCATGGTGAGCTTTACAACTGCCGATGATACATGGTTTTATGAGTTTGGCTTGTGAACAAGTCAACAATTATCGGAATGGAGGAAAAAAACGAGCTGAAATCAAAAACACCAGGCCGCTCAAAAATCAAAGTGAGGCTCATTTTTTTTTTTTTGCAAAATTAGCTGAAGGAGCTAAAGACTATCCCAAAAAGTGTTTATGAAAAGGGTTTCGAGGACCGAAAAAATCGTTGGCAAAAATATATTATATCTAGTGGGGATTACTATGAAGGCGAAGTATATAGCAATATATGATTAATTAAATATTTTGGGGCTTATTTACAATTTCCGGTAATTTTTTTGTCACAACGTCTCCGACGTTTCCTTTCGGGTATTACAAATGTCGGGGAATACTTAAAATAGCCTGCTCAGGGTATAAAAATGCCAAATACTAAGCTACACATTAAACTTAAATATCAATTTACAGCAGATATTCTGCCTTATTTTGATGGTTTTGAAAAAGAAAGAGTTTGCTAGGCAAAATAACGTTATTCCCTTGAGTTCGCCTTGTAATGAATTGAATATAACTAGATGAAATCAAAAAACCACTCACAAAGTCGCTAAATGTAGATTAGAGCTGTGGATGAGCCCCGAGAGGCATTTGTGTAAACTTAACTTTTCGTTGAAATAATTCGAAGATAATGAGTTCGAAAATATGCCAGAAAATAATTCACGTACAAAATTGGAACTTAACTTCCACAGCAAGTTAATGTCAAAAGGAGGTGTTCGAACAGCTGGCAGGCAAATGTGAAGAGGACAGAAATTAGCATTTTAATACAGCTACATATATACACACTGGCATTAACTCGTTGCTCACCCAAAAAGTGTTGAAGTAGATCTTAAGGCAAATAATTTGCTACTTCCGTGCTCAGTAAATTAAGTTCGCGTTTGCGCTTTTATGCTCGTGTATATGTGTATGTACGAAACTGTGTCTTCTTATCAGAGGAACGAATTCGGCGAAATTTATTTCCAATGCGATTATTTTCATGCCTCGCCCTTTGGTGACAGCCGCTGCTTCGTGCGCAGAACAAAAGACACAAATTAACGGTGCATTTAAAAGGCTAAAATGCAAAGCAATTCTCTCGAGAGAATGGTCCATTTTAATTCTCGACTTTAACGGCCTCTGTCGCTTATTCGCAACATCCGCAACGAAAGTTCGCCGTGCGATGGAAATGCGATTAGGTGTCCGATCCAATGAAGGACCTCCAGCGCGACTCATTAGAATTTACGCCCGCTTGAAGCGCCGCGCTAGATACATCTTTCTTTGTGCGAAAGAGCAAATGAACTTTTGCGTAGAAAAACAATTTACGCATTCACCTTTTACGTGTTCGCGTCCCCAGGCGCACTTCGCGGACCGTCAACAACAAGTTGTTCATGAGTTGCCATGTCGGTCAACATTCGTGTATGTGCATGTGTGTGCTTTTTGGTGAGCTGCAAGGTATTGTCAATGGCAGAACACGCCCGCTGGGAGCAACGTGAAAGGCTTCCAAGGCCACATATTTACTTTTATTTTTTTATTAAATGAAACAAAAGGGTTCTGCTTCCGCATTTATATTTAAACTAACGGGTATTCTCAGAAACTTATTGTTTTTCTGAAATTTATCTGTGAATATTTGTGTTAATCCTTTGTATGCTCAGCGCTTTTCCTTGTTATCGTCGGTTTGTCCATTTCACTGTCGGCTTTTAAACGAAGAAATATTAACGAAGGCAATTTGCTAACTTAAATGGACTGGTTTGAAGTACTGCCAGTCCCACAGGACAATTAAGCAAAAATATTTGAAAGGTTCACTACATAGATGAAATAATTGGCTCAGAATATATATTAGTATAAAATATTATTGATTAAGTTTAACCAAAGCTTCTCTTTACTGTGTGTTTGGCAGCTGTTTTTTAGGACGAGTAAAGCTTTTCTGCCTAGTTTTTCCAAGAAAAAAAATGAGGAAATGATGTTTTGTGTTTTCAATGGAATCACGACTGCAAAATTATTGACAATTTCAGAGAAGTATTTTATGGAACAGAAGTAGTTCAGTTGCAGAAGGCATTCAGTTAAGATCATCGAAAACTTGCCTAATACGAGTCGTAAATGTTATTGCCGCTAAGATAATATAAGGAAAGTTTAAGAAATAGTGCTTGAGAATTGTGGTATTGGCATCAAAGATAGAATAGGGAAACTCAACGTATTTTATATATCGACTCTCCACATTTTCTCAAAAACCAATGAGCCGTCGGAATCGCTTTGGCTTACATCTTTGCCGATATCTTAGGCACATACCATGATATCTCTGATTTCAGAGCCGTATTTGTAATCCTTTAATTTTTGGGGTATAAAACGTGTCAGTCCTAAACTCGTTCTAAAAGACCTGAATAAACAGATACATGCCAACGGAGCTAAATACCTTAAATTCATCTTACACATCAGTACTGGTGACGAGCCACGAGTTTATGAAAATTTCGTTAAAGTTGTCTAAAAACCTTACAGATGGGTCTAAAAATGAGCGAAACCGTAAAACCAAAATCTCTCAAGCGAAGCTGGCGTGCTGAAAATTGTATTGAACGTTGGCAAGCTGGACGCAGTAAGCTATTTTAAAACAGATAATTTAGCACTAAATTAAGATAAGACTGTAACTTGGAACATGAGATCGCATTAGAAAATGGCATTTGCCAGTTAAAAATTTTGAAAAAATTCCTGTGACCCCACCCCCTAAGAAGTTAAGTGTATCTCAAACCATTCAAGCTAAAACAATCAAATACGCTTAAAAAAATCTCCATAAGCACCCCTACCTACACCGTATGGATCGGATCGGATGATAGCACCATCCACTCCTTATATAACGGTACCTAAAAACTACTAAAGCGCGATAAATGAATAACTAAATATGCTAGAGACACTAAATTTTACCTCCAAAATGGTATGAGAGGGCTTTAAAGGAACCAGGATCAAAATTGAACGACGATCGTGGCACCGTCAACTTTTAGGTAAAATCACATTTGTAGGGATCTGGTCGACCCCTTTCAACCATATGCGGTATATAACATTTTACTTTCATTTTCATCTTACAGTGCAAATTTGGACTGAAACCACGGCTACTTTACGTATAACCCAATTTGAATCCCATTTGATTATTTCACTTTCCAGTAAATAAATCAAGAAGCGATTAATGTAACGAGATATATCTTTGCACGCATAGTTCCTTCAAAGTGTTCTATCTTCCGACTAAAATTCTCCAAATCCAATGAAAACTGTTCAATCTCCTAGGTACCGAATATGTGGACCTTAGTACGTATAGTTAACTTCTGAACAAAAATACCGATGTGTGAAATACATATATGTCAGTGTTTCAAAAATAGGTTGAATCGGGTCAAAACTTCCCCTTAGCTTCCATATACCTAAAATAAAGATTTTCTAACTTCCGGCTTATTTAATTCCAAATGATTAGTGACTGTCCTTGAGATAGCGTAATAAAACCCTGACGGCATTTTATTAGTCTGTGGCATGTTAACTGTATGTAGCATTGGCAAAAATAGATAATATCGAGTCAATACTACCTACATAAAATTGCTTCAAAATATGTTGCTGGGTATACCTGAGCAATGCCAAAATTATTGTAATCAGCCCATTCCTTTCTCTGCCAGTATATTCCATAAAATGATTTCGCTTTTTTTCACCTGTATTGATTGGTTAAATTGAGTACTAATTTAATGACATAAATGAAAAAAATTTCCTTAAAAATTATCTGGTTTAGTGATGAATTAGAATATAATAGCTCAATAGCTTGGTCTAAACCTAATATAATTAATTCCAATCCGCTGGAGGATGTTTTCAACAGTATGAAATGTTCGACTTCTCTCGAACTTAGCCTATCCTTACATGTTTTTCGATAGTAATAATATATTTAATTTATTTTTATATTCGGATTTAGATTCGGATCATTGACCATTCGGTCTTTATTATAGATAAATCGAATAAAAAGAGCTAGATATAGCTGAACATCAATTAAATGCTTTCATGGACGGTTTATATTATAACAACTAATTTATAAGATACAATAAATATCAAATAATATTATTATATGTATATCCTTAAAACCACTAAACTTTAATAATTTCTTAAATCAATATTCGAGTATATGTATGTCTACAACCCTGTCTAGTTTTCCTTGCCGCAAATAGCAAATTAAATCAGAAAAATCAATTAAGAGCACACAATAGACAAGCCGCCTTTTTAATTTGCCTTCCAATGGAAATTAACTCATTATGCGTTGATTTTACCTCTCAGCTATACTGCCTGTTAGACTCAACCGTCCCATTCCGTCTCACCCACTTAGCAGCTCAGTCTTCATATTATTGAGGCGCCACATTGTGTTTATTAATTAAATTTCCTTCCCTGTTTATCACCGTTAAGCATCAATATTTAGATTCATTCCACAAATGATGCAAGTCTGCGTTGGCGTTGCTGTATTGAACGCGAGTAGAAGGCGAGGTGCCATGAGTAGCTCAGCATTTTTTGCATAAAATATTCATTAATTCAAGAAAATTTGTGTCGTTAAGTGGAAATAATATTAATATGCAAATACCAAAAATAAATGGGAAGGGATAATTCTGAGTCTATAGGAAAATGTGAACTTGATTTTTATTCTTTTTTCATTTGTTGTTTACGATTCATGATATCCCTTTCAAGGGACTATCTTCAAAGTACGTACAGTTGTTTCCAGTTAACTGCCTTTTCTGTACCGAACTTATCAAAATATCGAAATCAAATAATTTTTCCACTCTAATTTTTCGAGAATTTCAAGGGGGATAATTTTGAGGGGAACGTAATTTTCAAAAATAAATTAAGAATTTTAACATTATGAACAAAGCCTTACTATTTTTTGCTCATAGTAGTATAAATAATCAACATGAAGTGCAGAGTCGATTTAGAAATGTCCGTATGTAAGTAAAAACGCGAAATAGTTCCTCAGTGTTTAGGATATCGATAGGAAATTTTGAAACTTGCCTTTTCTCTGGAAGAAGTTACTCCTCTACATATTTTATCATGAGCCTAGATAGATCTTTTAAATAAATAAAAATAATGCGAATGCTGATGGTACCATTCTTAATATCAATGTGGAGGATTGAGATGTTATCTTGCTATATTTTTCAAAGGATTTTTTTTTCGGAGCAGTTACATTACTATCGACAGTAAATATACTCCATATTGCTGCCAGCTGATACATCGTTGGCAATGTTGGCTTCCTAGGTCACGTTGTCGAAAGCGTTAATTTAGATGCACTTCGCGAAACACTCAGATTAAGTGTGCTTTTCTCTGGCTACAGATGATTTGGAAAGTTAGGTGTAGAGGTATACCGTCTACAACCGCAATGCGCTGTGGACACGGCTTTTGGTTTCACCACAGAACTTTTTTCTATATAAATTATCATAACTTATTTCATTAAACGCTTTTAAATACTTACTAAATACCTCAGTTATATTTTCCATTTCCTGATCCACCCAAGTGATTGTGCTTTCCATCAGTCTCCTAGTTCTTCGTTAGCAACATGCTGAGGCTGGTACAACAACCAACTTGGCAAGAATATTTTAATTGGCAATATTTCTTGAATGTCAATGAAAATATCACCCTTTACCTTCACGCAGCATAGACTCCAGAGTCAAGATGCCACTGCGTGTCTGGCATGAAAGCGCAAAAAATTAAAACATTTAAGCGCTTCCACACCAACCACAATGCGACAGAGAGGAAAATAATTATAACTACACGAGCACACACACACGCATACGCATTAACACACCCAAAACTTTATCAATGCCTCAATTCTGCAGTTTGTCGGCAATTCTTTGCAGTGCTGTGCGCTTTTTACAATTATCTTACTCTCACTCTATTTGGACTTGGCAGCAAGTGGAGGAAGTGCAATGAAAATGGAAAGTAACAACAACAGCACGCAATTTTCATACGCCGTGAAGCGCGAGAAAGCCCACACTCACACACATGCTCAACCTTTCTTATACAAACATAGCTGCATGACATTTGAACTGTAATTTCCCTCATGTCTTCTGCACGGCGACAAATATAATGTGAATGTGTGCGTTTGCCACACCTTTACATTCTGTTTTTAAGACAGTGCCCCTGCTACCATGTAAAACTCTTTCCTTTGGCTTTCTTATGCTGTTATGTGCATGCGAGTTTTAATTAATTTCTCATTCTTTGACAATTCACAGCTGCTGCTGCTGCTGCCGCTGCTACTGTGGCTGCTGGTCCTGGCGTAAGACAATTCGCAAGAAATGGGAAATGTTCCACATGTGTCAACAGACAAAAATGCGTAAAAATTTTAAAAGAGAAAGGGCGAATTGTTTCGTTTTATATAAATATATGTGTGTGTATTAAGGTGGTTTAAAAGTCAAAATACGGAATACTATAATAATCTAAAGACTACTAATATTAATATGGCAAAATTCATTTAGATTAATATTAGTTTTGGATTCTAAATGATAAAAAATTATAATTATTTTTTGCTTCCTTATGGAGTTCTTCTCCAATACAGATCGTTACAAAGCATGTTGCAAAAATTTTCATCTCAGTGTAAAGAGCCCCCCTAATGTGTATAATAAAGTTCCTTTAGTAATTGAATTGCGCTCTTGTAAGTAGGGGCCATTTGCGTAAATTAAAGTTCATTCATTTTACCCATTGGTGATTATTTGCAGTTCCTGGTAGAGTGGAATATTATTAGTCCCGTCTCATTTACAAGTTTTAATTTTTGTCCTCTGTGGAGTCACAATTGAAGATACGAAAAGTAACCTAAAAATATATACCGATCAAATATGGTCGATGGTGTGGCAGTCGTGTTATATCTTAAGCCAGGAGTGCTCGTTTTTTAGCTCACTTGGCTCATTTTGGCTTGCTACAGCACCACTTACAACAAACACGGCATTTTTTATGAAAAAAACAGCTGCACTCTTTAAATAACAGTACTTTTAATATGTAGACAAACAACTAACTTATAATATATCCAGTTAAGCAGAATTTGCAGTAAAAACTCGGAGCTTACCTTTTGAGAATATGAAGGATCTTCCATTATACAAGGTGCGTTCCAAAGTAAACAGGACTTAAAAAAAAGAACAGAAAAAATCTCGGGGCCCGAAATACAGATTTCAATCAAATTCAGTTTCAGCCATGCCTATTCCCCATTTGACACAATTTTAAATCCCGTTTGAAACCTCCATTTTCCGGTAGACAAATCGAAAATGAATTAATACTTTATAGCCAAAAATTGTATAAATCCAACAAAATTTTTCAAACCCCTGATCTACTTATATTACGTTAGAAGGTTTCGTCATATTGCTCTGCTATTGCCAGGTGTTTATTATACCACCATAATGTCAAATTGTGTGACTGCAAACTGACAGTAGTAAAATTGTGAAATGAAAAATTCTGTCAATATGAATTGTGATGGCGAAAAACTCAATTGGAAAGTATATAGTAGAATTCTGAGTAAGTTAGCAATTTGTATCAAAAACTGTCGTCAAAAAACTGTTACAAAAGCCTATTCGATTTTCAATTTTCTAACAGCGAACTTTAAGCACTGCTCTCTTGACAAAGAGTTGACATGCAAAAGCAACAACAAAGTTAACGAGTTGATTTCATAATAAAATCAAAACAGTGGTTTCATTGAAAGTTAGCAGGTTTTGTTCTACATAATTTAGACCAGTTTTACCACTTTGAATGGCTCATATGACAAATTACTCTCAAAAAGATACCTACACAAATTTGTTTAAAAGCTTTCAATATGCAACAGTTGAAATGAACTGTAATTGGTTATAGAAAAGGTAAGGCACGAAACTGAGGTTAGGTTAATGTGACATGCAAAACCCAGTCTTTAGCGATATCAGATGGAGTTCCGTTACAAAGTCCATGAGGAGTAGTTTCCTTTAGTATGCCTGCACTTGAGGCAAAATTCGACAGATTCTGTGACCTCCATATCCATACTCTTCCAGTTTTCAATTTTCTAATGCTGATCACGTTTTTGGGAAGGACAGCTCTACATCACTCTTAGCAATCTCGTTCGCAATCTCATTACCCTCGATGCTTTTGTGACCTAAAATCCAATACAAGTGCAGTCACTTGGTTCAGACTACACTCTTCACAGCAGTTCTGCTTTCCACAACACTTTTTACCGATATTCGAAACGAGATTAAAGCCTCGATTGCTGCTTGGCCATTGATATTAGCTCTAGAATTGTTATACCAATCGAGCTATGCCCGAAGGTTTTATTTGTAAATTCTCCTGCAGCCATTAATCCCACGTTTAGCACAAGTTTAAAAGCTGCAGAGGAGTGGTTCTTAAAGCTTCCGAACCTCTAAACACGATTGTAAGCTACTTTCAATTGAAGATTGCTTCACAAAAACAAAAAAATACATTTCCTTCGAAATGTTGGCAAAAAAATTTTATTTTAAATTTCGTGCAAAAACCCACTCATTTGTCGAAATATTGAAAATACTGTCAGTGACATCTGTGCCAAATATCACATCAAAATAGTGTTTAGTATACGCTTGTCTTTCTGAATTACATAAAGTGCATTCGGGTTTTTTAGGACTATTGGACTATCGGAAGGATCAGTGAAAACCATTTTGAAGGATCATTGGTCTTAAGAAAAGTCAAGATGTCAGCAAACTTATTATTACTGGCGATGCGCCTTCGATCTATATTCAACCCGGAAATAGACCATCAATCGTCCGAATATCGTGGCAAAGGTGAACCGAAGTCGAAAAAAACACGTCAAAGCAGGTCAAAAATAAAAGCAGTTTTCTTCGTTTCTCATGGTGTGGTGCATTCCTTCTTAGAGTGAGAGAGTTTGAGTGTTTTGCGTCGTTTGCGCGAAGCTATTCATAAAAAGAGACTGGAATTATGCACCGACAACTCTTGGTTTTTTCACCACGATCATGCACTGTGCATACTGCATTGATTCCAAGTGTATTGTCCAAGGAGGATTATTTTGCAGGGGTCCACATAGATTTTAAAAATAAATTAAGAATTTTAAAATTATGAACAAAGTCTTACTACTTTTTCTTATATTTTTTTTTTAATTTTTAGATTGTAGATAATTCGAAGCAGAAAAATCTTGCTCACCACCAGATATTGTTTTCTCTCTTGCGCCTTTTGGAAATTGGCTCCTAGAACGAAGTATCCAAAATTTGTGAAAAAGTTGAGAGCATTACTGTATTATGCCAATAGTCAAAGTTACTTGGCATTAAACTTTAAGAAAAAATATTTACCTAGGTTGTTTATTAAAATATTTCTAATATGTAATCCAAAATTTTAAAAGCTAGTGATTGTACTGAAAACACTTTAAAATTTATATTTTTAATAATATGTTTATTTCATTAATAATCTTTCTTACGTTTAAGCGCTTAAGTACTAGTTTAAAAAAAATTATGAAAATAAGAGAAACATGCATTTTAAAATTATTTTGTTTTGTTTTGCTTTTTGTTTATCTTTAAATTACAATGTACTATCAAAAATTTAACTTAACTACAGAAATGCACACACAAATGTACGAACAGATATGTATGTATGTATATAACTTTTAGATTGGTATTTGCTTATATAATATTTTATGAGATTAAAATGCAACAAATATTTACGATAAGTACGAGTGATTCCAAAACAAGTCGAGAAATGTGTGATGAAGTGAAGAGCGGTATTTTAAAAAGATTTTATGCTTTTGAATTTTGTGTTATTTTAGTGAAAATATTTTGTTTTAGTAAAAAATAAATGCATTGCTAGGAATTCTTCTTGCAATTTGTCGTATTTAGCAAAGGCAATACGCTTTCAAGTATTCACTGATTTATTAAATTTTTATTATGGGAAACTGAAAATGTTTTCATGAGAAATTATATAAAATGACAAAAAGAATTGATTTATTCTTGTTCTCTTGCTGTTCAACATTCCATTTAAATACTCGAATGCACTTTGACTTAAAAGCTATGGACTGCTGTTGCTTTTGCGCATTTTTCTACTTTTCATTTACTTTTGTTAGATTATGTTTTATTTTATTTTATTATATTTTATGTGTTTAAAGTATGTATTTTGAGATTAAAAATATACTAGAGTAACTTAAGGTGCATTGGTTGAATTTCCATTAGTTTTTGTTTTTTATTTTTATATAGCAAATACTTCATAGGTTTCAAGCGAAATTGCTCATAGTTATAGTTGTTTTTCTCTCAATAATAGTTAAATGCATTCAAACTTAACATCACATTGCTTGTCGATTTTCGCTTTTAATACGCGTAATTTATTTCTTATAATTTTGTCTACATATGCAGTTATTCAAAATTCTGTTTAATACTAGTTCATTGAAAAGAAAATATGTGTTTAGAGGCAACGCAAACAGGCTAAAGAGTATATAGTATATTATGTGAGCTTTAGTTACGAGCTTGAGCTGGCGATAGATGAAGAGAATTTGTCTGCTTATATAAAGGGTGTCCAGAAATAGACGCAATATTGAAATTAGTGCATGGTGTACTCAAAAAATCGACAGCGAGGGCTTAGTCTTATTAAACATATCTTCATTATTGATCAATATTTCATGAAACACAATGAAAGTTGGCGGCCACAGTTCGAAAATTTCAAACAAAATATTATACTTATTTATAAACAAAAATCTAAAATATGTGTTTCAATATACCGAGAATATTTTTTTTCAACCTTAATTTTTCGTTAAGCAAAAACGTTAAATATAGCCGAACAAATTTTGAAACATGATTGCATTTATTGCAAGGTAGATAGGCTACGTCAAGCTTATATATTATCATATTTGACTGATATCAGAACTTAATTTAAGCTTTAAATATTGATGTAATATAGAGCAGAGAATTAAAATCAGTATTTTAGCGTAATTTTTAAGACAAAAATATGTGTAGCAAGTACGCTTTTATGGAGTGCAGATCTGTGCTTTAAGCTGAGAAATTTTAAACAAAAGCTTTCAAAGATCATTAAGTAACACACACTACCACTTATTTTAAACACAGATATATGTATATCAAATAACATGTAGGGCGCTTGTGAAGTGATGATTTGAGCTTTAAGCTTTGGAACTTTAAACGAAAGCTTTCAAGGTTAATAAAGTTACAAACTCTGTTACCTGTACTAATCAAAGATCATATCAAATAACATATGGGGTTCGGATCGAGTGCTGACCTGAGCTATAAGCTCACAACTTTGAGCAAAAGCTTTCAAGGCTCAAAAGGTTACATATGCTTTTACTTGTATCATACACATAAATATAAACTTTGTCGGTGTTGACCTGAGCTTTAAGCCCCGAAATTTTGAACAAAATCTTTCACAATTCCTTACCAAGAGACGCTCTCATTTGTACCAGCTTAATAAAATACTGATGTATAAAAATGTTTGAGCTTTTAGGCGTAAAGCCCAGTTGTAACGAATTGAGAATATAAAGGTATGTATATAAGCTTGCTACATTTTTAATATTTCATAAAAAAGGGCTCAGGAGTAGTCCAGTTGGGAATATAAAAGTGTTTATCAAAACTTGAAAGTTGCTGAAAACTTCGATTAAGTTGACCCGTTATTGCATTAGAAATATTTTGAAAAATTCAATCTAATCTCAAAAGCTAAAATCTGTAGTACCATGATTCTACTTACATTATACCGCAGTGTTTTTGCTAATACCGCCTGCTTTTAGACTTGGTTTCAACTGCTAGATTTGCTTGTTGTTGTTATTATGAGCTTGTAAAAAATGGTAACTTAATGCTATCAGTTCGGCGCCAATTGTTAACGGTCTCTTCAAAAAAATTTATTGCCTTTTATTGAATTTGAATTGTTGCCAGTTGCACGTGCTACACGGCTCGCCGTTTTTCGCCACCTTCTTCATGATTTAATTTGTGTATAATTATTGTTTTTACTGTCAATATTTATTAGCCTATGTATTTAACGCCTATTTATTGCGAAAAAATTAAGCCGCGTTGCTTTTGTATTTATCGTTTTACCAATAATCTGTTTGTGCTTTTGTTATTTTTGCATTGCGTTTCACATTTTTTTTCGTTTATATAAATGATTTATTTACTGTTTGTTGTTGTTATGCTGGTCTATGCATGCATGAGTATTTTTTAATTGCATTTTGTTTTTTGTATTTGTATGGCTGTTTAAGCATTTTTTGCTTTGCACATTTAAGGACCGCCTTTATGCTTGTAATCCTGTGCTATTTTTACTTTAAATTATTTTTATTTTTTTGTTTCAAAGTGTGTGTTTCAACCATGTTTCAATGCGGGAACTTTCGTTGGTTTTGTAGATTTTAGCTTTGCTTGCTTTATGTTTGTGTTGTTTTTGTGTTTTTTATCGGCTTTTGTTTGGTTCATTTTAAGTTCTTTATTATTAATTTTAAGTATCTTACAGTATTAATTTTTTGTTATTTTTTTCAACTTATTATTTTATATTATTTTTAGCTATAATGCGATTGCTTGAGTGTATTCAATTTTGTTTATGCTTGTCATATTTTATTTTTCAACTGTTTTTCATGTCAATAATTAAATTTTTAACTTTTAATGAACGCTTGAATGTTGGTCTATAAGTATATATCTAATGTAGTATCGATGTTTCTCGACCTTGTGAACTTAAATTCTTAAAAGCTTTCATGTACGCCGCCCTTTAGTGCCATATCTTGTATTCAATTTTCAACCTCTTCACCTCTGCCAAGCTTTCGTAATATTAGACATATATGAAAGCTCCTCCGTTACACCTTTATTACCAGTCGCTAGTTAGTCTCTTAGCATGCCAATTTTAAACGCTCAGTTCGCCAACTCCTCAGTTGATAGCTATCAGTTGTTCCCGATCAATCTTTACCTCTTATAGATGCAGTTTTATGGAAGTTAATTGTAGTTGATTTTCTTGATATCAGACATTGTTTTTACGAAAAACTTCATTGGGATGCTGATTGCTGAAGTTCTGACGCGAAGAGCATTGCTAAGCGAAAGAAGAAAGAAAATATGAAGCATAAAATAGAGTACATGAACAAAATGTATAATATTGTAAATATGTTTAGTAAATAGTCGAGTTCTTAACAATATTGAAAAATTTCAGATTTCAACGTGCTCTGCTTCGAACCACGGTAGGTCCAATTTGCCAAAAGCTTGCTCTAACTGAAGAAATTAAAATTCTTTCTAGAGTTTCTCAATATTATTTCCTGCTTTTAAGTTCGTGGTGTATATGTAACAAAAACTTGCTGTGATTATAAATAAATTTTCATATTTTAGTGCCAAAACCCCTTCTCAATATATACCAGATAATACTCCCAACCATTATACCACAGCTGAAGTAAAAGCCACTTAACAAACGCAGAGTTACATTTAGGTATTTACACGAGCCTGCGTTAAATATTTAATACTTTGACGTGTATTTGACATATTGACCCACAAGCGTTCGTCTACAATTACAGCTACATAGCGTGGTACACCCACAAAATATGTGGCATTTATGGTATGCCATTAAAAGTCTGATATAATATTTATGAAACATTCGCGATAAAATCCGAACAAGTTTAAGTGGCGATTGTGGCCATCACAGACACACCTTCACCAATTTACAGCGCTACGGTGACGTCGTTGACGGGTGTTGCGACAACACCTGGCCAAGTGTGCAGCAATTTTCTCAGTTGCAGGGTGTGGTGATTAAGGTGTCAGTGTTAGTGTGGTGAGAAAAGTGGTTAGCTGTTCCATTTTTAAAATAATTGCTAAGTTATTCTTCGACCTACTGCTAGGAGTAGTGACATGCAAATTGTAAGTACACGTGGAAAAATAGAGGTGAAATGTTCTAATCGCAAATATAATTCTTAATCGAATTCAAATCGATTTGAAACTGGAATGCAATGTAGCTTGCTGTCATTCACACTATAAATTTGGCTGTTTTTAACTCTACAGGTTGTTGTCTAGGATGTAAATTTGGTTGAGTACATTACTAAAACAGCAATCAGCTGATGAATTTTAATCATAAAAAATACAAAATAAAGTATACAAGCAAGTATAAAAGCTGATTGTTGATAGTTGATCGACTAGCCGGCTGAGCGAGGCAAAACCTGATCTCTCAGTTATAATCCTCATGTACTAAATTAAGTTGGCTGTGCGAAAAAGCTATTAATTAATTCAGCTATTTGTCCATGGTATTGCTAATTACTATTCAATTGTAGGGATATGTTTAGATTTTAAAGAAATTTGCATTATTATTTACTTGGCTTAACACTTGCAGTTTTTCTATATTAAAAACGAGTCAATTAGGTTTTAATTTTCTCAGCTAATTCGATTGTTTGAACTTGAATTTCGTGGAAATATTTTGCCCTTAATATATCAATGCAACTAATTTTTTTCCAGTGTAAATAATTGATTTCCTTCCTATCAACATTTCCTACGCAATAATTGTCTAAATGACCGCCTGTCCGAAATGTCTAAATATTTATAAACCTACACGGATATCAAATTATTACGCACACGCATATTATGTGGATATAAACTTACCGCCTGTTTCTTTTCCCACGATTTCATGGCGGTTTTGTATTTTTCAAATTCGTGGCACCAGTCCGAGTAGATTTTCTGATAATCGTTGCTTTTGTTTGGCGGAGTGCATCTGAAAGTGGTATAAATAAAGAGTGAGTTTTGTAATATTCTCAAAGGAAATTTATATTATATACAATAAAAGGATAATAAATGCAATTTTATTTACCTGTGTGCATCGACGGTGATGTTGTAGCTGCACAATAAGGAGCCGCCCAAATGGCAATCATAGCGACCGCCATCCGCTTCATTCACCGATACGACAACCAAACCGCGCTCAGTGGTCTCAATATACTTGGTGGGACTGTACTTGATTTCGTAGCTGTGAGAAAGAAAAAACAACAAAAGTGGTGTGAAGAAAGCGAGAATAGTGATTCATAACAGAAAACTGCTTTTTAATGCAGTGAAAAAAACAAAACGAAAATGCAATAAAAATACAAAGGAAAGTGGTAACGTACCGCCCCTTATCCTTGGAGTGATGATACCAGGTAACTTGCTCGTTCTTCAGCACCTCTGGTATTTTGACGAAGCAACCCAAATGCACGCTCTGCCCATAGGTGACGACGATTTTCTTCTTCAACACGCTGGAGTCGCAAATATCACTGGTCTCGTTGGCAACATCCTGCAACGGGCGAAGGGGAGATATAGTTACTATATACATATGTATGTATGTAAATAACACTGTTTGTATATAATACGGGAAATCATAAAAGGATATCGGCGAAATTTGCATGCAACGCAGCATTGCAGGTGTTGTGCTGGAAAATTGCTGTCACATGCAACGTAGCCATATACAAAAAAGGCTGTTGCACGAAGTTGGTAGCTGCTACCAAGCCAATCCAGGCTAAGGATGTGTTTGTATGTGTGTATATGTGTACGTACGTGCCTCATCTTGCCAACGACAGTACCGACATCGCTTGTCTATCATTTCGCCATTTGTCTGTCTGCATGTCTAACTCAATGTCTCAATAACTGTTTATCGGTTTCCGCACCGCGTTGACTGTTTGTCTAACAACTGGTTGCTTTGCATCAACAACGTTGATTTACGCGTGCGCCCGACGCATTTACATTGAGTTGTTGTCACAAGCAATTTCCAAACACACACACGCGCACACATACAGAAAATTTGTAAGTATGTTTGCTTGCTGCTTACCTGCAACAAATCCAATTCGTACGGGCGGCATGTGTTCGTCTCCTTGTCCCAGCCGCAGTAGGGATCACGCACACAACGGAAGCAATTGTCATAACGTCGATTGCACATCGCCAAATCGATTTGCTTGATGCGATGATCTGTGGCAACATAGAGCGATTTACGTGCCTGACTGAGGCCCATCACCTGTATCGCCTCCTTCGGTGCCACATCGAAGATGTCAAGCAATTTCGACAGCGATTCACCATTACGATAGTACTGTACGATTTTATAGATACGTCCCAAATTGGTGCCCACATAGTAGACGGTATATTCTTGGTTGAGTATGTCAATGCGAATTCTGTGGAAGAAGAATAGAAAGAGTTAGTCGTAACAAAAATGAGAAAATTAGCAACACTGCACATATGAAGAAATAATTGATTGATAGAAAAAATATTGTTTAAAGAGTTTCAAATGAGCTTCCTTTCATAATTGAAGATCATTACCAACTTTAAATTTCCCCGACTTGAAATTTCCCGGTGAATGACTTTACCGGTGAATGACTTTGAAGTTGTTACCTCTTTGAAAAAAGGGTTTGAGCAAAAGCAGCAGTAATGTTAGCGTGCTCAATCCAATACAAGCGGGTGCTTCATTAAAATGGTATAATCTCTTTCTTCTATGCTACCCAGTTTTGACACACTAATTATTGTGAATGGTTCAAACCACAGTTTATGATATTATAAAAAAATTTCGACTTTAAAAACATAAGGCTCGACTTAACATATAATTATTTATAAAAAAATAATTAATGGATGGTTTCTGACCAAGTGGTTATTAAAATGTTGTTTCTCGTTGAAATGCTGGCTAAGAAACATTTTGATCCGATTTTGATTCCGATTTTGGTATTACGACATACAAGTATAACTACCAGAAACTGACGCTCACTGACTTTCATTAACACACCTCAAATATTGACCAATATATGAGGCGTAAAGTAGAGCGGATGATTGAAAATTCAATTGATTAGACACACAGGAATTAGAGGATTTATCGGCTTTATTTCAATCCATTTATGCAAGATGTTACATTGTGATTGGAAAGAGATTATTGCTAAATTTTATTTAGGTTTCATACATAGTGAACCTTAGATTCAGTATAAATTCAACGCAAAGTTCTACAATATTTATATATTAGCTATATGATGGCTAAAAGATGTTTTGACCCGATTCTACACATTTTTGACATATAGATCAGATAAGATAAATATGTACATACATGAAGATTGCACAGCGTCCTTAGGACTATTGTGCCCTCTCCTACGTCACAACGACCCAACAAGTCCCGGCATATGGATAAATTCCAAAATACTGCTAATTGCTAGTGAGGCGATGTGATCCCTATTTGGAAAAATAGATCTAAGGGTCTTAATCCTGCATTTTGTGTAAGTGTTTCTTAAGGCGCATATCTTGAAGTTGTTGCCAATACTTCTCTCTGCCTACTGCTTCTTTCTTGTAAAGCAGCTCCTTTATGGTAAGAGGACCCACCGTGATGAAGGGTTCAGGTTCTACTATGTTAGTGGATGTTGCGGTGCGGGCGAGCTGTAACTTTGTGACCGGGCGCCCAGATAAGGTGAACTTGGTTATATTCCGCTAGACTATTCAACCGTTTTCTAAACTCCTGCACAAGTAACGAATTGATTTCGTATGCAGACCTTGCTTTAAGTGCTGCTTGACTGTCGCTAAGTATGTTTATACGTTCGTTGTGATAGTTCCGTTGGATGTTTATCTCTACGAAACGACTAATGACAAAAACTTCTGCATGAAAAATCCTCGGAATCCTCGGAAAACTTCCCATACTAATGGAGAGTTTGGTACGTGATCCTGCGACTCCTATACTAATTCCCTCTGATGTTATCGAGCCGTCTGTATGCCACTTGATTGTCTTGATTGTACTATCCTTAAGAAGCAATTCGAGAGTCGAATCATTCCATTCAGTCTTACTGTTAAGGGTTACCTTGAACGTATTGGTGAAGTTTATCCTTTTCGTAATGTTGTCCCTATGGAGAAGGGCCAATAGTATTACACCACTTAACTCTTTCATTCGCTAAGACGAGATTACTTTACCTCTACCACATCCTTCTACTGTCATTTGTAGCAGTTTGTGTTTGGCTGCTTGACCGATTACTAGATGAAGTGGTGTGAGCTCAAGCCGACATTGAGATGCATGCAAGTCGTTGCAGCTTCGACAGTTGGAGCCCTACGGAATTCTGCGATGCTTTAAAGGCCCAAGCCACCGCCACCAGTCTATGTCTATGAAGCTTGTCAAATTTTAATTTTTATTTTTGCCAATAGAGACGTATAATTTTATGAGAGTGGCAATATGAAATTACCTTCAAAATGGCAAGAAGTCATGGAACGAAATGGCGCAAAATATATTTTTGTAAAATATATATTGTATATATCCGATTTTTTGCCTCCACCTGAAATTTATCTTAGTAACAATACAATATATTTGGTATTGATATTTTGGATTTCCAATACGTATTTACCGAAGTTAATGCAAAAAGCAGTCTTTTTAAAATGTTCGGCCAGAATAAATTTGTTAGAAACTCAGATTCAAGTCCGATAGATAAATCATCACAGGGAAACGTTCATCTAAATCTGATAAATTAAATTTATTTAATTAACTTTTACGGGACGTTTGGCACAACTTTAAATACAAAGTTTTGAATGACTCATTCAGTTCCGCTCGAACGTACTTCTTTTTTAACATATCCACTCATGTATTGCGCTCATTCAATAACCAAAAAATGCGAATCTCAATAAGAAGAAATCAATTAAATTCGCTGATTTGAGTACTTACGCAAAGGATAAAGAAAGGATTTCATGTTTTATTCTTTTTTCACGCGGCTGCTGAAATCAATGAAATGCTTGTTATCTGATCGGGATTATTTTGATGATGACTGAAGCGTTTCAACGGCAAAAAATACACGCAAAAGTTGATGCTTGCATTGTGCGTTTAAGTGGTTGTGCATATAAATAAAGGCATTAATAAATCATTAAAAATGGATATTAATATGATGCGTGCAACACGTGCGCTTGGTCATTACAGTGCGAGCGAAATTTCTGCAGCCAAGTGGCAGCGGCAGCCCATTGAAGGCGAGCTTGCCACACCATTAAGACACACCTGTGCGTTGGACGGCAGTCGCAGCCATTGTGTGCGTTTAAATTTTCTTCATGCGAAATCAAAAATGCACCGCGCATAAAATAATTAAGCCGCAACAACAGCAATGAGGCTGGCAAACCGTGTCACTAGTATGGCGGCGGTTGAGCAAGAATTAAGTGTGCATATTTAATAACAAAGGTGATATCAATTTTATTGTGCGAAGCGTTTCAATGCGCCGCGAAGAGCGTATAATGCACGATATTATTTGCAGCCGAAAAGAGTAGCACACACACACATATATGTATATACGCACTTGAAGGTAAAAATTAAAATGAATCGCATAAAGCTGCGCATTTCGCTCGCAATTTCATTAAGACGAGTATGAGCGAGTGTGCGACTTAAGCGTACTGAGGGCGAGCAAAAATCAGCTGCAGCGCGTTGCATTTATTGCCGTTGCCTACTTACAGGCGCTCAAAGGCATTAAGCGTACAAGTGGCGAATGGCCGAAGAATTATTAAAACTTATATATACCATGTACGTATATATATATATATGTATATATCAGCAGAAGGGTGACAGCAAAGGAAATGTGGCAGCGAGATGAAAAATGAAAATCCCTGGTTGTGTCCGCCGCTAGCATTGTAATATAATTGCTGCCACCGATGCCGCAATCATTTTAATATGCGTGGCTGTCGCGGAAAGCTGAGTACTTCGTCGCACGCGAACAAGTAAGATGTGGCGCTGTGTGTGATGGCTTAAGTGTGGCCATTTGAGGCAGCTTTTGGACGCCGGCTGTGCACTTCAGCTCTTAATTATTTATTGTAAATTCAATGTGGCAGCTCGTTTTATTACACGCTTCGCGGTCGATATAAATGCGATAGTGCGGTCAGATTTGCGATGAATTGGTGGGCGGCGGGAAGACAGTGTTTCGGTGGACAATAAATCATGTTTTTAAGAACTATAGGCAGAACAGTGGCAATAAGTCATTTTAGTAAAATATGTTGATGAGAGGAAAGTGGAGAATAGCATGAAATTCATAAATAGCGACTTTGTGGGTTCGTGAATTAAAAGATAAAATCCGATAGATGTCGCTATGGCGGAATATCTTTAAAGCTTCTATTGATTAATTGTATTTTTTTTTGTCCAAAACCATTGAAAAGACGGTTAATGAAATAATTTTTAGAATCTGAGACTTATGACCAATATATTATAATATATGTATATAGTATATTTATTCTATACATAGGTCTAAAATTGAAACATTAGGAACAACGGAACTGAGAGAAATAAAATATCCTCGATTCTAATTTTTGAAGGCTACTGCCCCTCGCTCGAAAAGCGACTGTCCCACCATCATTTTCTGATAGTCACGATCAACATCCATGCCTCTACTTTACTGAATTATACTTATGAAGCATTTATATGTAGTCGAAAAAGTCGTATATCTCCAGTGGTGCCAATCACATTGTATCATATCATATATTGTTGGAAAAGCTAAGCTTTAAGCTTTATTTAACCAAATGAGTGAAAATAATGAAGAAATTCGCTATATTTTGAAATTTTTCTATAAAATAGGGAAGAATGCCACCAATGAAATTTGTGAAGATTACGGAGACGACGCTGCATCAGTTCGTGTAGCATAACAGTGGTTCGCTCACTTCCGTTTTTGAAATTTCGAAATTTCTATTTACACTGATGGAATAATGTATTTAGTCTAGCCTAGCCTCTAGAAAAAAATAGCAAGAAATGGTCGACCAAATCGGTATATATTTGTTTATTAATTATTGTTATAAATATAAAAAAATTAAGTTGAAATTTTATTAAAAATACGAAAATACTTTTTCGACTACTCAAAATTTTTTCATTAGTATATACGTTATTAAAATATTGTCTTGTAAATTGTTGCCTCTATATCATAGAGAACAAGATCTGAAACAAAATAGTTCTATAAAACTTTTAATTGTAGAAACACAGACATTTTTAGAGTCAATATGAATATTGAAAATTATTTGTGGCTTTTAATATTTTTGGTATTCCATCATTTTGCCTTTCCAATTTTCATAATGGTGCTGTTAAAATGAATGCTTTAGTTCCATTATTTATTACTACCATTTTACTATCGAAAACCCACTGTAATGAGCAATGTATTGGAAGACAACACATTTTGAAGTTAAAAACCATTAATTCTTTAGTTCTGTTCGAAATTGAAAAATCGAATAAGGACATACATTTATGCTACCAAATACGTTTATACTCGTATAGGGATCTAAAAATTTTTGTAAGAGATTTGCTATAAAAACAAATCAAAATTAATATAAACTAAAGATAAAATTTGATCTGGACAGAATAAAATCTATAAAAAAGAACAACTTTGTAATTGAGACTACAAAGTTCCGAAAAGGTTTGATGAAGTCTGTTTGGTAGTCAGCTTTATTACGAACATAAGTATTTGAGAGACACTAAGCATGCAGTGAAAGTCGTGGAGTCACCTAAAACTCGACGCACCTACATATATTAATGGCAATAACATCGAAAAAGTTAAGGATTTTATTTTATTTTAAAATTTCCACATTTCTAAAAAAAACTCTTTATATACCCACAAGCGTTGCCATCGCCAGGGCTTTAGCGCTTTAAGTAAAAGTTGGCAAGATAGGCAACAAAAATGTTATATAGCCACCCATATAACCATAAGCGTTCCTTGTATTTTATGTTATTATTATTGTTGCTGTTTTTTGTCAAGTGCTTACAAAATTGTCAATATTATTTTGATTGAATTTCAGCTGGTTGAGTAAATTACACGCTCTCGCTTCAACTGTCAACTATGGTGTATGAGCAAAATTTAATTGCATTTGGATATTAATTCAGCGTTTTCCGGCTTTATTGATTCCGCTTGCCACAAATATTTGCATAAATTGTCAAAGTGTTCGTCGTGCGTTCAAACAAACGAACAAAAAGTGAAATCGAGTAAATCACCATTGTCTGGCACTTGTTAAATGCGGGCACACATGCCTCAGTGAAACTTGTTGAAAACCAGGCTCTCACAAATACATACAAATAAAAATATAATTATGTGCTGTATTTGAATCACATTAAAAATCAATTTGCTGCAATGCGGCGCATTAAAATTAACCTCAGGAATGTAGATATATAATATATGACACTATAATAAAAAAAAGTTCCGTTGCACAACGAATAAAAATTATCGGATAAAATGTGCCGCCATTTGTCCCTTACCATATTGGCACTTAAATGAGCTAAAATTTAATTAAAAAATAATTTAATGAAGATTTTTCAAACATATTGCAATTATGCAAATGCGTCTGTGGCTAAGGCGAAATTGAAAAATTGTTAATGGTACGGCGAAAATGTAATTACTGTGAAAAAGAATGTGGATGGTGGTGGCAAAAATGATTACAGCTATTGATAAATGATAAGGTAATGTTTTCAATTAAAAAAATGTATGATTTAGTTATAAAAAAATCCCTGCAGGTTTCTTTAAAAGAAAAATATTAAAAATAACTTCAAGATACCTCGTAAATATTTCAAATGGAAATTTAGATTACTCTACCATTGATTTAGAGGCTTATGCCGCAATCGGAATTCCATTTTAACAGTTAAAATACTCGTTTTTGTTATGGAAAAAAAAATTCCACGATATGAATCAGGAGACCTTCATGTATCGACATAATGGATTAAGCGTCTTAATTCGGCACCGTTCGTAGCAACTCGCGCAGACGTATGGAGCGACGCCGCATTTGGCGGCGGAATCTTAAATTGAAAGCGTACAAAATACAGCTTGTGCAAGAACCAAAGCCGCTTGACTTTCTCAACCGACATCGCTTCTCTCTATGAGCTCTTGAAAAGTTTCAAGAAGACTCGACGTTTCGAGCCAAATTTCGTTCAGCGATGAGGCCAATTTCTTGCTTAATGGGTATGTAAAGATGCATAATTGTCGCATTTGGGACCAAGAGCAACCTGAGTAGATTCAGGAGCTGTCATTTCATCTAGAAAATCAACTGGCAATGCGACCGTTATCGCGCCATGATAACCGCCTATTTGTTGCTTAGAGTTAAGGCTCGTAATATCGGCGACATTTGATTTCAACAAGACGACACTACTTCTCACACATCGCATCAATCAATGGATTTATTGAGAGGTGTCCTCTTTGGCGTGCAGATAATTTCACGTTCCGGGTCAGTCTATTGGCCACCAAGATCGTGTGATATCGCGCCGTTAGATTTTTCCCTGTGGGATATGATAAGTCTAAAGTCTATGCGGAGAATCCCGTTTCGATTCAGGCCTTGGTGCAGATATCATGCATGTCATTCGTCAGTTACCATTCGACATGCTCGAACGAGCCATCGAAATTGGATCAGGGGAGACGTAGCCGCAGCCGACATTTGAAATAATTTTAACGATAATAAACATTTTCTATTAAATTTAGAGTTCCTTTTTTTTTTCTTTAAAAAAGTAGGGAACCTCGAAATGGATCAACCCTTAAATAAGTACATAAATATTTATTGAGTAAATTTCTCACACCACTCAAATGCCAATAGAATTCAGATTAAATTTTTTTAACCATTTTTTGTTAATTGCTATTGTAATTACCGGTAATTAATGGTCGCAACACATACTTTTCAACACATACTTTGCAGACTGATGTATCTAGGTATACATATATATAAGTAATATGTACAGAAGAATGTAAAAATTTGTAATCTGTATTATTTTATTCTTTTTTTTTGAATATTTAATCAACTATAATGAAAATTGAGAAGTAATTATGTATATTGAGTTATTGGAGCTAATTAACATCTTAAAATGTAGAATCCTTCTGGTACATTTTGAGTCATGTTTTGAAAGTGCATACATACAATTACATATGTATATACAGATTTCCATATATCCAAGTGTATGCATACATATGCTCTTATGTTTTCACCATAATTTTTTAATTGAATTGTTTGGAACTCTCTAAATTTACTTCCTGCCAAAATAGCACCATCTATGCAAGTGAAAACCACATTGACAAGCAATCGCACTCAAAGCCGGATATAATCGGAAACAGTAGCACTTATCTACAGCCACATAGGACCCACATAACAGTTTCACGCAAACACGGCACTTAATAAACACACACACACTGCTGCATTGATAAGTAAAAAAGTTGCAATTACTGGTGGATGGGATAATGGATATAGCAAACAACGTATTTTCAACAAAATTTTCATTCAAACCTCTTTATTACATACACACATTTGCATATAATAATTTGTATAAGCAAAGTAAACTTACTTGTCAACAACCAGCTTAGTGAATACCAAATCTCGTTTATAATAAACTGGATTGTTGTGTTCATGATTCACAGCTTTATCCATAAGCGGATGCGAGCGTATAAAGTACAACACGGTGTCTGGGAGATTTGAGGTGTCGTTCACACAGGTGCCGGGACGTGGTTCGGGTACACGCGAATTTAGAACTGGCAGCCAAGCTGAATTGGAGGAGGATTGTTCTTTGAATTTGCCTGAAAAGAAGAGAGAAAAAGAAAAATTAATAGAGCAAAAGTATAGAAAGAGGTGGATGAGACAATTTGAAATATGTCTTTGTTGTTTTTTATAATAATTACTAGTTACAGTTTAAGTTTAAGTTTAAGTTTAAGTTTAAGTTCAAGTTTAAGTTTAAGTTTAAGTTTAAGTTTAAGTTTAAGTTTAAGTTTAAGTTTAAGTTTAAGTTTAAGTTTAAGTTTAAGTTTAAGTTTAAGTTTAAGTTTAAGTTTAAATTTAAGTTTAAGTTTAAGTTTAAGTTTAAGTTTAAGTTTAAGTTTAAGTTTAAGTTTAAGTTTAAGTTTAAGTTTAAGTTTAAGTTTAAGTTTAAGTTTAAGTTTAAGTTTAAGTTTAACTTTAAGTTTAAGTTTAAGTTTAAGTTTAAGTTTAAGTTTAAGTTTAAGTTTAAGTTTAAGTTTAAGTTTAAGTTTAAGTTTAAGTTTAAGTTTAAGTTTAAGTTTAGGTTTAAGTTTAAGTTTAAGTTTAAGTTTAAGTTTAAGTTTAAGTTTAAGTTTAAGTTTAAGTTTAAGTTTAAGTTTAAGTTTAAGTTTAAGTTTAAGTTTAAGTTTAAGTTTAAGTTTAAGTTTAAGTTTAAGTTTAAGTTTAAGTTTAAGTTTAAGTTTAAGTTTAAGTTTAAGTTTAAGTTTCAGTTTAAGTTTAAGTTTAAGTTTAAGTTTAAGTTCAAGTTTAAGTTTAACTTCAATTTAAATAAAAGTAAAAATAAGGTGATTTTATTTCACATTTTGTACTAAATCAATAAGTCAATCAATGGCCTCGAATCAACTAGTAAAATTATGCATAACATGCACACAAGCGGATCAACCGTCAACGAACATTGAAATGCACTTCTCTGTATTCGGGCAACCGCAATAAGAAGATAGAGGAGCAAGCAAAGTTGTAGTTCACAACTTTTAACGCGCGTCCATTCAAACCCGCTCTCCTAAAATAGTGTGCAGCTCATCTTTTAAGTATAACATCTGCCAGCACACTTTTCCATGGATATATTATACCATTTTTAGTTATATGTGAAGAGTTTATCATGTGCATATCGCCTTCCGCGGCATTTGATGAGCTTAACCGCTTCAATAGGATATTCATAATCTATCAAAATGGATTTTCTAATACGATTTACGAGTATCTTCGCTCACTTTGACGGAGATACATAAGTATTTGTGTGTAGAGTAAAAGGATGGATGTGTTGGAAAGCGGAGGATATGATCATATACATATACATATTTAAATATATTGGGTTTCAGTAAAAAAATTCCTCGATAGTTCACTTACTAAAAAAAATTTTTAGAGCAAGTAAGTGAATTACTGGCATGTGAGCAGCGTGAGTTCAAAGTTTTGTCGAATACGATTTACATATGTACATATAAAGTATTTTTAATAAGAAATGCAAGCTTTGCAAACCAAACCTTTGTAGCTTGCACTATCTTGCTCAAATTAAATCTGAATACTTTAGGAAAAAATCGCACACAAAAGCGCACATTTGCAGGACTTTGCATAAATTCTAAAAATTCATAAAATAATAAAAAAAATAAATAAGGAAATATACATGTAAAATATCATAGCAAAAGAATATCATGAAAGCTTCACTTTTAAATTTACATATAAGTAGTTATATCAAACGTATTTTCAATTTTCAATTAAATCACGTTCTTTAATCACAAATAAATTGCTTCAAATCTTTACAAAAAAATAAAATATTAATTAAAAGCAAATATCAATTAAATCATAAGCCTCTTAAGCCGCTCATATGAGGTACACAGCTAATCCCATGCGCTTTCACGCAACCTCACCTTGTAATTTCATTCAATCTCTTTTAATTCAGTCTCTTTTACTCACCGTTGAAAGCGGCTTGCACTTCGTTGATGTGGAAACTGCACACCGCCGAGCCGATTAAGCCATTTGTGCTGGTCGTGAATGTCGCATAGAAACGTGTCTTATCCGTTGGCAGCTGATATACAGATTGGATTTCATTGAAATAGAATGGAAATTCGCCGGAGATGCTGCAGTTCAAACGCGCCTTCAAATAGGTGGCCCAATTGTGTGCGAGCAGATTTTTACCACCAATGTCCTTTTTGCAAACGCGTGCGATTCGTGAGTATACGGCCTTACCACAATTGATGTATTCGACGGCAGTTTCGCGGAAGAAGAAATATACATACTCGCCAATGTCAAAAGAGCCGACGAAATTTGGTTCTGTGGGCGAGAAAATAGTGTTGGCAAGCGGTTAATTGGAAAGAAAATATGCTTTTTTATAATTTATAAATAATAATTTTTCATTTTTTTATATATAAAATATATAATGACTTTTGTTTTGAGTCACACATAAAGGGCAGAAAATTTTAATTTTCTATTTTTATTAAAAAATACAATATTCAAAAATGTAGCCACGAGGCATAACTCCCTATACACCTTATTTTTGATGACCCCAAAGTCGATTTCCTTTAAACAGATCCAAGGGTTTTGGATACGGACCGGAGATATTGACAGCATTTCTTTTGCAAAAAATTATCCGATGATTTCAAACTGGACTCCTTTAGTATATGTAATCACGCCAGGCGAGAGAACGAACAATTTTTTCAATAACATTTTTGAAGACACCCCACCATTTTGAAATGCATGTTAGCCTCTAATTAATGGAACACTTTTGTAACTTTGCAACTGTGGCCATGAAAAATTTAAATTATTAGGTTATGTTAGATCTAGAAGTCCTTTTTAATGCTAGATCGAGGTTCATTATAAATAAGAGCCGAAGTTAACGTTGTGTCGGACTTCAACGCTTTTTGCAAGGTTTAAAAAATACTTGGCATCTAGTTTTGAAACATCATCAAGTCTCTTGAGCTGCGAAGCTTCTATGTACATATTTAAGCCGAGTTCTAGATAAGCCCGGACATAACCAGTGAAGTTTTACAGCGTCTTTCTCATGCCTAAGTCCCTGCCCTTTCTAAATGTATCATCGTCAGTTAGCAGTGTAAGCTGTAACTAAGCTAACAACGCTCTTTTTGAGACCGTGTTAGTATAAATCTTGCATGCCTCTAAGCAATTCTTTCTCACCCTGATTCGCTTGTTGGCCCTATTGGAAATTATTCTTTATGTTGTTTCCATCGTTGTTGGCTATCTCAGCCGCTTTTATAAGACGTTTGCGTGAAAGATTTTGCAGTACTCCGGGAGCTTGACATCTAGATTAATGCAATAGATTCCGTCGCCCTCTTAATAAGACATTTTTGATATGTCCGTTTATATGTAAAAAGTTCCACTGATAAGTCGTATGCGCCTACGCCATCCATCCTCTTTAGTGTGACTTGAAACCTTCTTGCTTAGATGAAGTGTGATGGTCTGTGGTCTATTTTAACCACCAACCCAATGCCTATTGAGCTATCTCAGAAAATGAAAATGTTGAAAATCCACTTGGCGCCGCCAATCTGGCAGCTGTTTTAGACTCTAGAATCTTCTTATAGGCGTAGAGTGCACCACCGGCCATTTTCACCGACTCTTTCTGCGTTAGCTCGCTGTCCAAAATTACTACCAGGTACTAGGTATGACCTTTAGTAGATGAAACATTATTGTTAAAAAAAATATTCCATAAAGGACCACCTTGTATCTAATATTTCGAATTCAATTAGGTGTATTTTGGGAATGTCAGAAAATTGACTCTAGTAATTTCCAAAGCTTTGCTTTTAATTTCTTCCAGCTATACAATCTCTGCCACTTCTTAGCATAAGATTAAAATTACTCAATAACCATTCAAACGCTTCCACTTTCATCGGAGGAAAGATATTATCTTGTAACTACCAAATAACTGTAAATAAATTCTGCCGTTCAATTGCTTTCAAATGAGCTTTCTTTGATTATCGCTCTTAAATCTAACTATTTATCTACATAATTGCTAACAAAATTTGCTTGAACGCCATTCAACGTGAAACTAATAAGATTTTGACCATTCACATTTCATAAACCAAAGCCCAAAGCTTCTCGTTTGCAGCATAGTATTTAGGCATAAAGCCCTCTGGTCTCAACCCTCTGCTCTTCATGATCTGCTTTTGTCTATATATATACTCGTACACAAAGCGCCGCCTTTCATTTTAATCTGCTGCAATACAAGTTTTAATTAATTTTCAAGCAGAACTGAAAAGACTTTAATTGTATTAGCAGCTTTAGAGTGCCTCCAACTATGCGCGCACACAAGCGCCTACAACACAGTTCCTACAGAAAAAACTGAAATAAGCAAGTGAGTAAAGTGAAAGGAACTATGAGAAGAAAGGGATGTGAGCGTGAAAAGTAGTAGACTGTAGGATGCGGCATGTCGCTTGTGTCGCTTTCGCCAGTGCATTTGTATAGGCACCAGGCTCCACCGTGGCTTAACGCTGCGTGGGTGTTTGCTTCAAGTATCTGCGCAAGGTATCTTGCCTGTTTTTTTGGTGTTATGAAAATTGCAATTTAATAAAATTCATGCTTTTGTATTCTTTTTTTTGTTCAATCTTCACATTTTGTATTGAGAGTCTTGTTATGTAAACTTTTTTAAGTGTTAATATTTTGGTTATATAATTATTGTGAGTTGGTGAGGTGAAAACTTAAGGATAGTTGAAGCGGTGTAACAGTGATATGGTAGGAAAACTCAAGGTGCTGTTAAGTGAGTATTTATTGAAACCATAAATTGTTATTTTGTTTAATAAATACTAATATAATTAAAAATATAAAGCAAAGAAGTCAATTTATGTGTTAGTAGCCCTCCGGCAAATAAAACCTTTGGGTTGGATTTTGATAGGTTTCAAATTGTTGGCGATTGCTTGACTTGTACTGAAGCGTTTTTTAATAAATTCTTTTAAATTTCCCATCCTAAACTATAAACTTCTGGATGTCCAAAGAATCAAAATAACAGTATTTATCAAACTTTCATTACCGAAGACCGGTATTCTACGAATCTATTGAAGCTAAGCAATCTCAAAATATTAAATGGTTATATGAGTTTCAACACAACTGTAGCCATAATAATGAAAAAAACACTAATTAGCATGCACTGCTTCACTCGAAAAACTATTTTTCTTTGAGCGTAACTACAAAAGCGTGAATAATTTTGTTTTATGAATTTTCTTTGTATATTTTACATGCTCCTCCACTTCGCTTAATTCAATTATTTTCGAACAAATGAAAGCAACCTCATTAGATTTTCCTTGGAATTTTAATTTTCGCTGTAGAAATAAAATTTCATAAATTTCATTCTTTTCCTTCCGTGGAAATGAAAATTTCATTAAAAACTAATTTTCTTAGATAAATTTGCGGACATTTGGGTTTAGTTTGACTTGAATTTTTCAAAAGAAAATTGAATAAATTTTTAAATTGCAAAATATTTCACTGCTTTCGCTTGCTTTGGTTGGCCTTTTTCTGCTCATCACAATCTTCGAAATTCGTTATGCAAATTTAATATCTTTTGTTTTTAAGCCGACTTGAGGCAAAGTGTCGAATGTTGCGATAATGTCTGAAAAGTTTTGTGTGATGACGAAATTGAATTTTTCTTTGCTGCACTGTTCGTGTGGTATTAAGACGAAATTTATACTATTTCTGTTAGTTTTGTTTTTACTCGAAGTTTGCTAAAATTAAATATTTATTGTATGTGAGAGAAAGTTTTGCGACTAGTTTTGTTACTAATAATAAACATTAGTATTGGCAGAAAAGTCTTAAACATACTTTGTTGACTGACAAACATACAAAAATTAAAGAAATATTCTTCATATTTTGTCATAGCAGATTTTATGATTTTTACTCAAATTTTAATTTTATAAATATTTACAAAAATTTATAAATTAATATATTTATTTTTGTTTGTACTCACTGTCCAACCATTTGGAGTCATATTTAAGTGTACGCTTGAATTTATATTCCAATCGCTTTGCTGTCGTATTATATAAATCCGTTCGAAAGATCACAGTGTCTGCTTTTGTGAATTCTGCATTGGTGCCTGAGTACTGTAATATAAAGAGAGTATTGTACATACAATAGCAACCTATGAATGAATAATGAGGATAAAAGTAGCATGAAGCATTTAAGGCGAGTAAAAATCACAAGGTGATACGTATGTATCGTATATTACGGTGTCCGTTGTTTTCCAAGTTGAATGTGCTTATACAAAACGAGTTTTAAAGTTTCCGAATTTGACGTAAAAAGAAGGCTGTTTAAACCGTGCCAAAATTATAATTCTTTTCTCAATTTTATAACATTGGATTTTTTTGTATATGACAATAAGCCAATAAATCCACAGCTTCCAAATAGTGACCTTCTAATTCGAAAATTTCCACTCCATAATAAAGGTCTTCATAATTTTTTTTTTATTAAAAACATACTTTTGAAAGTTATATGGAGTCAAAATTATACATGTCCTGACCATTCGTACAAGTGATTTGTACATATGTGTTACTCATACGGCGTGGTGCACTCTATCAATACAGTACATTTGAAGCAAAATTTTAACTGCGTATAACTTCCAAAGAAACATTTTTACGAAAAAAATCTACAATATTTTTTTATAGAGCGAATTTTTTTATTAGTATATACCTTTTCCAAAGTACTAAATTTATTATATTTAGCTGAAAGATATAAAATTTCGGATTTCCCAATAGGAATGATATGATTTATAAGTGCCATTTCGGCCGTTTTTAATATTATATGTTATGATCTGTAATTTTGTTTTCAGTAATGCTTAGAATTTCATAGTGTGGTTTTTGGTCTGGTGGAATCATCGTTCCACACTTCTTTCGAAATGAGACCGAAATAGATCAATGATAATCAACTATCTATGATCGCAAGAATAAGTTGATCTTGACAACATCTCGTTCCAAAAAGAAACCGATTTATTGCGGGAAAAGTTTAGAGATTCGATTATTTTGAGAAATTATGATATTGAATGGCCTCCAGAAAGTTGTGAGTTAACATCCTTATTCTATATTTTGCGGGGTTATTTGAAGTGATTAGTCTTTAGCAATAAACAAGACTCTCTTCAAGCCTTAGAAGTCAATATTGAAGGTGCTATTCATGGCATGCGACGTGATGTGGTGGAAGAAGTATTTGGAAATTGTGTTCATCAAATTCGTTTCCGCAAAAAAAGTCGTGGAAGCCATTTGAATGAAGTTATATTGAGAATTTAATTGTATTGATTGTACTTTAGATTAAATAAAAAACATTTGAATTTCACTCAAGTCACTCTAATGGGAATAAGCTCTATATGGGAAAACTAAAGTGATTTAGACACGGTTCAAGTTGAACATAAAATGCTTGTTTACGTTGAATCACTTTTTCTGAGCAAAAACTGAAATTTCAAATGACCTTTGCAAAAAGAAAAAAAAAATACTTGTGAAATTGCGGACACCCTATTGCTAAATGTATGACAGTATAATAATAATAATAGCCAGTTTACTTCTAAATATTTCCCAAATATATTTTAAACTAAATATTTAACAGAACAACATAATTATTGACGTAATACTTGAAGTTACAAATGTAACTTTAACATTTTTATTAATTTATAAACTCACCAAAATGGCAAACAAATGTTTACTTACCAAACCAGGTAAATCACCAGGATTGCCCTCTTCGACATAAATGGCAGTTGAATTATCTAGTGGATCGTAGGGACATTTAGCAATGCCCTGGCCAACGCCAATCACATATTCCGAGCGCGGCAGATGGGTAAGGTTGGACTGAAATGATTATAAATAGTTTATTTGTGTCTCAAAAATATTAATTTCGTAAAATGTATATTTTCTATGAAATAAAAACTGGATTTTCAGGTAACGCACTTTATCCTGCGTAAGATGTAGTTATTTGAAGTCTGTACTCTTTTTTCGTCGATTTTTGGTGGTACTCTTTAGGTGTACTTCGATAACATTTGATTGGGAGACTTTTGGAATATAGTAAAAACTTTCAATGGCTGCCTACAAAAAGCATAAGAAATAGAGGTAATTTCATTGGAAACATTATAATGGCGGGGTTTGAGATTCTTGCCACATTTAAGATTCACTTCGAAGCTTAGAAGGCATGTGCGTTGTGTTGCCTAAAACTCCAATATAATTGACCATATGGCCCTTAAAAATCGACAAAATTCTTTGAGCCTGTCACCAACTTGTTGAGACGGCCAGCGTCAGTTTATGCTTTATTTCTAGGTTACCGAAGGTAAGACCATAGAGTTGTATCAACATCAGAAGTATAAAATGCATGCATGTTTTCACCTCACCTCACTCTCAATGCAATCAAGTTGTGTCCCTCAAAACTTTTAGTCTTATTGCATGAATGCCTTTATTGAGCTAAGCATTCATGGAATTTTGCAAAATTATTTTAAAAATGTTTAAACTCCTACAGGAACAAGAACTTTAGTAATACTCGTTAAAACAAAAAAAATAAAACATTAGCAGAGTCTCTTCTTACCATATTGAGTATACGATGAAAGCAATCATGATTTTAAATTCATAACTTAAAAATCAGCAAGTCTGGTTCAATAGCATCATCATGAATAATAAACACTAAACCATGTGACCAACTTTTTATAAGCAAACATATGAACATACATCTTAACTTTTGCAATAAGTACCACTCAAATACAAAAGATAAATTCGCATAAAAATATGTGTCAATTGAAGGAAAACATATGGTCGCCGTTGTCATTTATCACCCAGCGCCATAACCTAAAATGCAGGGACACATACGAGGACATAGCCATAAAGATTTGTGTGCAAAAGCGACAAATACAAAAAATTCAAACACAGTTTTTTTGCCGCTTATGTCAACAATATCCTTCTGAAGCTGGTGTGTATGTCTTAAAAACCGTTGAGGATTCACTTTGCTGCAACAAGAACAAACACAAAGAGTTGGGATAATAGTAAAAACTGCTTTTTTACGTGAGTCACTGCGATAACTGCAATCTGTTCGGAGTCAAACGAAGCAAGCAAGTTGATTTCGCCAGAAAGGAAAGTACGCGTTCTATTGACGCACAGATAAACGCTTTCAATGGACAGACGGACAATTGCATTTGGCGAAATGGAAAAAAGTGATTTTATCAGATGTGTCACATATGTGTTTGTATGTTTGTATGTGTGCATATTGGCAGCCACGAGAAAAATGCATGAAGCTTAGATTGTAAGCTCTCGCTCGCAGTCAGTGCGCCTCTCTCTCCCTTCTGTGAAACCACACTGTTGCAACTGTGAAACGTTTGATTTTTTTTTATTTTGTTATTTTTATGAGTTTGCATTTTTACAAATGTACATATGTTTTTTTTGGTCTACAACTTCGTGTTTTTTTCTATTGATACTTACGTAGATGACATAATCCTTGGGATTGTGTGCATTTGTGCCGCAAACGTAAAGCCTGTCGCCGTTCTCCATTGATTGTATGACACGAATGTGATTCTTGCAATCGAAAATCTGAAATAAAAGAAAAGAAGTGCAAAGAAAAAATCAGTGAAATGAATAACAACAACAAACTGTTCATACTACTCATGCAATATTTGTTATGTAATGCCAAGTGTTGAGTGAGGAGGAAAATGTCTGCATATTGCACTTTGCAATATTTTATTATTTTCACAATTTTTTCTTTCAGTCACTGTCATTTATCGCCACAAAATTGTTACACGCAGCAAAAAAGAAATGAATAAATAGGGGCAAAAACAGCAAATTGCACGATTGGAAGCGTAGTTGCACAGCTGTTGCCGATGTGTTGCTCGATTGCACATGTATATTGCAAGAAGTTATTACCAACTTTTATACCCAACGCATGTATGCGAGTATTTCGGAATCGGTCTTCATAAATAGTTCCATGTTTCTAGGTTTTCTCTCGCCGGTATAGTGTTTATTTCATAATCTCTTGGTATGGAAAGCTTGTTTCAAAGCATCAGTGGTAACTTCTTATACTGAACGTCAAAGTTCCAGCAAAAAATGAGTAAAAAAACCCTATATCCGTATGTGTTGTGTATGGAAAACGATGGATTAGGGATGTAAGTGTTGGTGTACCCCAAACTTAAAAATACTGATATAAATTACAAATTATACTGAAATCCAAAAGTTATCTATGGTCATTGAAAGCCTTTGGCCAGATATTTGTGCTTTGTCTTATCCATAAACGCTTAAAAGTGCTTCACCAGATCCTTATAGATCGAGACATCGTTTTGTGCTGCCTACAAATTTATAAAATGAGGTTATATTAATCCCAGCCCCTTCGCGGGCTACGCTGAAGGTGTGTCTACTGAGATATTTCAATGTTATTCTGGCAAAAACTGGGAGGAGAGAATGTAATAATGATCTCTTCGCATGTCTCCATATATGTCGGACAAAGAGCGACAATAGACTATATGGCCGTACCGCATAAGAATCAATTGGACAGCATCAAGTCAGAAAACCTATAAATTTATCGAGATTGCCTTTAGGTAAGTACTTTGGAAGACCCCTAACGGTTTTGTTTGGCCACAAACAGCATGCACATGTTCTGGTAGTTAACCAACTCTTGCGAGCTCAAGAAAGGTTCAAAGATCAAGCGCTACAACGCAAAGAACATAGGAAAACCGACATCTTTCCAATCGAATGAAATTGAGGAGAATTTCAGTTTATTCCTACACCTAATGTAACTAGACTCCTTACGTTTCATAGCAGCCTTCGATGCAAATAGTACTATTGTTGGTGTTATCCTTGTGCACCACGAATGAGGACCTGTTTTTGAGCATTCTTTATTCTTTCATGTCATTGCCACATATAAATGTGGAGTATTATCAGAGCAAGTTATATCATTTAAAAGCAATTAAGTATTAGCCTGAAAACTCCAGAACTAAAGTCAAAATGAAAAGCAGTTAGTGCTAAAATTTTTGATGTTTTGCCCATACAAACAATTAAATGAAACTTGGTAGGGTATATACAATTTATCATATTATATATGTTTTAGAATTTGTTTTTATAATTCTAACAAATTTGGTTAGCTTGTGTTCATTTCCGTTTCCAAACTCGCTCCTACCTTACTTCAATTCAACTTCAGTTTTTAGTTTCTTTTCGGTTTTTATTTTGTCATTTGCAAATTATGACAGGTTGCTCGTGTGCGTTCGACTCCGAAATATGTTGCTGTGTAATGTAAAGTATTTAATATAGATCTCTGCTCCAAGCAAATGGAAATTGAAATTATAAACTACAATGCAGCTGAGACTATCAGGGAACTTTTGAGACATATGAGGGGAAGCTTCCAAATTTCTTTTTTTTCATAATAGTTGAAATCGCAGCTTATATTATGTTATATATTTATATGCAAGTATTCATAAAGGAAGGATTTCGAGTTATATAATGTCATAGAAATATTACTGTCAAAGCAAATAAATGTGTTTGACATTTAGATGAAATTTACTTAGACAAACCACAATACTAATATGGAATTTTACTTGAACAGCAACTAAACGGAGTGAACATTTATTTTTGAGACTCGTGAAGAAGTCTGAAAAACTTATAGAATACTTTACGCTCATAAGCGATAGCCGTGAATAAATTGTGCGAATTTGTAGAGCGGGAAATTTGGAAGAGACCCGCCAGACAATTCTATATCTAAAAAGTTTGCTGTCTGATGACGTTTTTATGCCAAAAGGTTTAGTTGTCTATCCTTTTTTAAATTTGAAAAGATAGCCACTTGTTTTTTTTATTTTTAGTTCTTACGAATCGCGAAACATCAAAGTGGTGGAATCAGCTTTTGGTTTATGAATCTCAATTTACCACTTAGGTCATGTATTTAAAGCTGGTTAATACGGTTCAACTGACTGAACGGAAATGTGTTCTTGGATGGGGATGTCCGATAATCACCTAGGCCTTTTAGGAATTTCATTGAGAAATCACCGTAACTAAACTCCCCTCACTCTCTAAGCCTCCCTAATCTACTGAGAAAGTTCTCCACCGATAGTTTCGATTATTCTCCTATTCAAAGCTTTGCATTCGCATAGGAGATGTTTTATAGCATTTGCATCATCTACTTTGACATTAACCTTTCTATGTTGTACCCAGTCCTCTGGTATGTGTGCCAATCAAACAGTGCCCTGCAAGTATTCCCACTAAAGTTCCTATATTATTCTTTTGAAATTAATAGTCGATCTATGCGATCCATATTGCATTCATGCCACGTTTCCCTGCTTCGTGAGCAAGTTAAGAATAGACCCTACCGAAACCAGCTGTAAATATATAATGTTTGTCTATTAAATATTTACAAATAGCCAGGGCACATAACTTCCCATTTTTTCTTAGTGGTAGTCTAATTGCGAGGTGGTGCCTGCTATGGCTAGATCAACTGCTTCAAAGTTATCAGGAATATCCCTACGTCCTGAAATTCATTGTAGGTTTCTCGTGAGGAAGGATACCAAGTCCACTAAGAGATAAAGGCATTATTTCACTATCTTAGATAAATCCCTAAGAGATTTTAGTGATTTCAAAGCTTCTTGGCTGCTTGTATATATCAATTTATATCTTTTTTTGAAAACAAACAATTTTGCCAGAACAAGAAGGCTTTCTTCATTTGCTACGTTTGCTGAAAAGACACGGCCTAAAATACGATTGTCTAAAAGTCAAATGAAAAGTCTTCTACCATAGTGAAACACATTTTTTTGTGCAAAATTCATTTTTCTTCAAAGGTTACACATTTTATAGCGATCCTCCAACTTTTCGATACCATTTTTGTAATCCTTTTAATTTCACTTAAAACAAGCTTTATTTCGAGATATTAGAACAGGAAATAGTCGCTAGAATCCAGTTTTGCAAAATACATGGTTGCGGAAGCAATTCTAAGCCCAATTCATTGCATTGTGTTAGCGAAATGGTTCTGCCTTTTTTTCATTTGCGACATTTTCTGGTGATTTTTTTTCCTTCAAAGGTATAATATCGCTTTGTAATAGTCGCTTTTGACCGGGTTGATCGCGTGCAGTCCTATCGGATGACAGTCGCCTAGACTTCGGAGTGAAATGATCATTTCATCAATTGCTAAATAGCGATACAAACATCCGTGTTTATTAAGCTTGAAAATTCCGAATCACCAACTTGTCGTTGGGTTTGGTCAAAGGTGAACTTTGCACAGAGCTTTCTCATACCCAAATATTCATGAATAATACAATCTGAACGATCAGTTGATATCTCTAGAGTACCCACCATCTCTAACAGTTTCACTTTATAGCCATCTCAAATTATTTTGTGGATTTTTTGATGTCTCTTATCACAGACGACAATTCTGGCACAAATGGAGCTAAACTGGCTTGATTTGTTTTCATAGGATTGTGTTGCGATGATCCTTGCGTAGGGTTGTGAGAACTAGTGAAGCCAAACTTTGGTCATTTAAAGGTATTATAACTCTAAAGAAACCATATTTTATAAATTGTATTTAAAAAAACTTATGATTTTAAAAAATTTTAATTTTTTTTTGAATGAACTTCAACCGTATTTTCCAACTTCAAAAGTTTATGTGCTTCTTAAACAACAATATGTTGCAGGAACGCCCTCTAGTATTTTCTAAAATATGTTGCAACATTATTACTGCAAATTGGAAAACAAATAAATACCGTTTCCGAGCATTAATAAACAGAGAAACAATCGGCTTTGCAGCAAAGTAAAATACGAAATCAAATTTCTTTACAAAACAAGTTGCTCATTACAAAATTGCAAGCCGCAAATTATGTTGCAACATTGCAAAGTAGTAAATGTTGCAGGAATTGTGCTGAATATGCCATTACGGAAAAGAAGATGCGTTGGGGAAAATACAAAGCAAAATGTATATAAATAAATATCATAAAGGCGGGCAAAATATAAAACAGCAAATTTTCTGCAATATTTCGCACAATAATCCCCAGCAACGTATAGAGGCACGCACCGGCAACGGGTGAAGGGCGAAAGAAAGAAAACCCATTGAAGCAACTATGGAGAAATGTGAGGAAAATTGCAAGATGTTGCGCTGTCAATTGCGGCAGCGGCAGCCACGCATTATAGGGATTCCGCCAAGAGCAGATGGTTGCAAACAGTAGGGAACAGGGGGCAGAGGCAATGTGCACAAATTGCAAGCCACAAATAAGATGACGAGATTTTTTAAAAACAGCAACATATAAACGTACGACTACATATATGTTTGTGTGTGTGGGGCATACAACAGCAGCAGCAGCAGCGGCAACCGCAATGACGTTGCGTTAAATGCGAATGCGGGTGTGAAGAGGAATTGCTCTATTACGCAGACATTTGCCGCGCGCTGAAGATGATATAAAAATCAATCAAATTGCTGGTAGCCGCCCGCGATAGTTTTGTAGTTTTTTTTACTGTTTTTCAACGAAAGCTTGTGGGAAGCGCAGCAGGCAAAAAGTCACAGCAAATCGGTTGCGTGTGATGGGTTCGCATGTGTGTTGGTGCGTCGATCTCAAAGGATATGTGCACTAAATTGACTTGACTGCACCGACAAACACCCACACGTATGCATATGTATAGAAATAAGCACTCATGTGTGTTTAAGTAATAGGGTAAATGTGTATTTGCTCACTTCCCGTGCGCTTTCCCGGAAGCTTTCGTAAAGTAGCAAAAATTGAATTTGTCCGCAATGAAGCGATGCGCGCACGCATTTATTTGACGGGATTCCCTATTCAGATAGCGAAAAGTTGGGGTTTTAGTTTTTATTAGTTCGCAATAGCATCTGAATAAGCGGCCACATATAGGGTGTCTTTGCAAAGTATTCGAATGAATGGCAGTGCGGTTGGGTCTTTGATGTACTTTTGAGGAATTGTGAATTATTTCAGCTATATTGAAGGTATAATGATGGAAATTTGAATTATTTATGATTTAAAATTTTTCAGTGAAATATATATTTAAACTCAATAAATTCTCAGAAAAAAATTATGGAAAATTCGCTTTTTTCGTCCTTCTTTCTTTATATAATCCCTTAACAACGAAAAGTCCCTGTAAGTATTAAGCCTAATAAGACTGTTATTGCATTTTGAAGTTTGAGATTTCCATACTCTCGAAATGCAGATTATTGTCACGTCCACAAAATGGCTTTTCACATATGAAGTTCTATAAATAGTAGGCCGAACCTGTTGAGACATCGGCCACCGTGGAAAGTAGTTCTAACCGAAAGAACTGATGACTTCCCTATGTATGATCGGCGCGGAATTATTGTTTACTGTTTTAGAGCGTGGCCGACGGCCTTTTTCAAGCTTAATCCATAAATATCTAGTCTTTCCCCTTGATGACGCCGCTATTGAAGAAAAAATATACGATAATTTAGTCCATTCTCGTGTTGTTGTTGGAGCGGCAGAAGTCAGACGAGTTGATAGTCTTTATAAGTAGTATAACTGACTAATAACTGACTAATGTGCGAACGGAAGCTACTGGTGGTCAAAATGGACTCATAGAACGGGCGGCTATCAGAAAAGTAGAAAAAGTTCGCCGATTCGGTTCTTGCTTTTTCGAGGGGAATCGTTCAGTGAAATTGAAAACCACTTGAATGTTGCATGCGGTGACTCTTCTCCTTCGATGGTGATAGTAAAAAATTGGTGTAATGAATTTCAATATGATCGCACGTCGGTCTTTGCTGAGCTCCGCCCTTACTGATCTTCTACTGATTAAAATGTGCGAGAGTTAGCTGAGATAGTAGGCATCTCAAAAGATCGCGTGAGATCTTGCAGTTTCGTTCTGAATACTGTTGCGGGTTAAACTTCTACTTATCCAGAATCGACCCAGACATACCAAGTATATGCCTAGCATGCAACGAGTCCCCGCATGAATCCAGCTACCTCCTTGTAAACCCAGCTAACCCTATATATCTGACACTCCAGTTCGACCCAGTCGAAGTAGTACATTTTCTGCGCCTACCGTTTGATGACCTCGATGACAACTTATCTGAATTGTACCAATCTAACGGGTACTAGATAAGCGGTACAACAAAACTCTCAGCACTATGGTTGGCAGCCTTGCTCACTTCGGACAACAAGTACAGCAACAGTGTTTGGCGGTATATAAGCGCAAGCCGAAAGTTTCCAGGTCTTTTCGTGACCGTCGACGTCACACGGATTTATGGTATACTCCGGATACCAAGGAAAGGTCGAAGCAATGGACTTTTCCTGGGAAACGTGTTCCGAAGAAGGCGAAGACTGTTATGCCAGAAAAATAAGGCGAAGAATTTTTTAGAATTCACAATGTGCGATTAAAATCGGTTATTTATAAAAAAAAATTGAGAAAAAATCGTCCCATATGCGAATAAAAAGGCCCCTTCTCCATGTCAAGGCACCGGCTAACACCACTGCAGTCGACACTGCAAAATTAGTAGAATTAGACTAAGAACTTTTATCCTGTAAAACTTTTTCGTGCTAACAAATGTGCAAACATTTTTCCTTGGGTAGAAATTTGCATCGAGTGAGGAAGTTAACGCGTCCAATAACATTCACAGACCCCCAGAAAACGTTTTTCGGACGGACTTAAAAAGTTTGAGCTCGCTGGTTCTAATATATCGAACTACTTGAGCACCACGTAAGAAACATATTTCTGGCGGCAAAGTATTTAGCGGTTCGCCCCTCTAAAACCGATACTGTGTTTGCTCGACTAACCTGTATTTAGCAGACTTTCTTTTACTCTCTCCTACCAGTTTTAAAAGTCTGTCACATATAAGCTCTTACAATTTGATATAAATTGAAAAGCGGCGATAAATGGTACAAATGAAAAAGAAGAATGACTTGGCTTTAAGTAGATTGCAATTGCAATATGCGTTGCCGAGCATGTACGAAACTATGTACTTTCGCATATGAAAAATTACCAACGAACTGGTGGCGCACCACTGACAGTCAACCGCTTGGGAAATCCTAGAAAAGTGGATTTTGTGCTGTGCTTTGAGAGGCTTTGGGAAATTTTGAATTGAACTGCGGCGTAGTCTTATTCAAATCAGATAAAATAGCGGCTTAACCCCTTAACTTAGTGATACGCATACACACATATACATATATGTACATGTGTATGCATGTGAGTTTTATATTGTGCACGTGCGGATTTGGCTTACCTGGCTCTTGCCTTTGGAGACGCAGCTGACAACATCGTCGCGTGTGGGTTCCAAGTTAATAACATCGCGCTGTAAAGTATAAAGAAGAGAATAAGATGAAGTTGTATAAAATTGGAGCATGTTCATATAAAAAAGCAGCGGAAATAAAAACTATTGCATAAGCGTTTAAAACTGCTTTACATAAGCTTATACATACATAAATACATCTATGACCTACAATGCAGATAGAATTATTGTTAATGGAATATTGCATGGCAATTCAACTTATGTCTCGGATTTTATTGAAATTTCCTATATTTTTTACAAAACAATATATGTGTATGTGTGTGCTTCAGCTGCACCACTTCTCCCCCTAAGTCCCTGTCAACATATTAATCTTTTCGCAATACTTATGCAGGTCGTCTCTCTGCTCATTTCATTCACACTGACAGTTCAATTTGATTGTGACAGTTTCATTTGGCAATTCTACCTTGGCTTTATGTTCAATCGCTTAGTTTTGTATTCACACTATAGTATTTTACTGCATCTTTTATGCTGGCATCATAGAGTGTAAATGCATAAGTAGCACCGGTGCTGCTTTCTAAGCGACTGACATAGATGAATTGCCCGATATGTGGCGAGGACAGCCAATAATACTTTTTGTACCGTTATGTGTGGCTTCATGTGTGTGCTAAGCTGGGATTTGAGCTTTTAAATTTAATATCACTCCTATTAACCTTATTTCGAAATAGAACATAAGGTTAACATAGTACAGTCGTGTCGAAGTGTTTGATAGATGCTAATGCAATTTCGCTTATGGGTAAAAGTTGTGAGAGATTTTGATGGTGTATTTTCGTAGAGATTTTACTTTTTCGTAGAAGCCACTGAATATCTCCAGGTTGTTCTTCTTCCCAAATATGACAAATTTTCTATTTTACGTACCCATTGAGCTAGAAATGGGCCTCATCTCTAAACAAATTTTGGCAGGAAAACGTCGGTTCTTCTTGGAACTTTTCAAGAATGAGCACATAGTGCGAAGCGACGTCGCTTGGGAAAAAAGTACCACTACTTGGATCAGTCGCTATAAAGTTTTCAAAGTCCAAGTTTATAAGATCCAGAATCAATCGGATGTACCTTATATATATATATAAATTATCAACTAAGTTCTTTCAGCCATATCATTCGGTCTATATGTCCGTCAGTCTTTATATGTGTGATTAGTCCTTAGTTTTGTGATAACGCTAAACATATAATATTGTTCAATACAACCTATAAAAGGAAAATAAATGCAACGATTTGGTTTGCATGCCTGACCTGGTCAGGTCGAATGTGAACTTCAGTATGGATGGGGTTAGGTTATACTGCACTATATGAAGTGTGAATACATGTACTTGTCCTTTTTATTGCCAGATGGAATTTAAATTTAAATTAAATTAAATCCCAGCTGAAGTAGTCAGCATACAGGCCTTCAGCGATTGACTTGAAGTCAAGTAGAGATCTAACTTTTAAAATTCTAACTTTGAAAATTCGTCTAATCCTTTGAATAGCGAAGCTCCTATAAACTTAAGACAAGCTCTAGACAAGGCCAGCGTCTCACTCAAGGCCACCTTCATGCATTTTCTGTATGTAATGTTAGTAAGGCGGAACCTGTCACCATCATGTAGTCCTTTCTTGCAGCCACCACATTTTCTGCTTTCCTGCTTCTAATAATATTTTCTCACACCATTCGTTGTGAGATTATTTGTCTTGTGACTTCAAGAGAACATTTCATTGAATGTATACTTTAGATCAGTGTTGTCCAACGCGACTGTGTGCACGTTATGCTTGTGTTGGTTATTCTAGCGTCAACTGATCGCAAAATTCTTCTTTGCTTGCCTACGAAGTTGAATACAGTAGCACAATCGTGCTTTCACAGACACTTGTCGCGACATGTTGGTGTGAGGTGTCTGGCACTGTCCGTGCGCTATTGTGCGCATAGGCCATGGACAACGCTGCTTTAGATTATTTTACAGGATCGAATCTGATGGCATGGATTGTAAAATATTCCAAAAGTAATTGTTTAAAAATTTATAAATTTTTGCGCTTCGGTGAGTTATGTTTATTCTGGAGTTAGTTCTTTTGTAAAGATGCAATTAAACCCAACTATTGATGGATGGAACCAAGATTCTTTCGAAACTATTTCGGATACAAATAAATTTCAAGCAATTAAACAGTTGTAGAAGAACATAAATTTTAAATTCTGTCTCAAATTCACCCACTCTGCTTGACCACTCGAAAAAATCCGAGTTATCCACAAGTTGCAGCGAAAAATTACCACACCTACCTCGGCTATTGTTTGTGTATATGAGTAGTTTATTTAATTTACTCAAAGCAAATAAAGTTAATTCATGCGCAAACGTATGCACAACACTTCACATGACCACTACACAAACACAAGCGCACACATCGACCAACAGTCGCATATATATGTGTGCGTGTATGTGACAAGAGTGGCAAGGAAGCGACAGCGTCGGACTTGAAATGGACATGATGAACAGCAGACTTATGTTTGTCCACAGCGGTGACAGTATCTGACTGCCTGACTGACAGTTAGATATTTAGTCAGACAGTAGACAGCAGACATACATAAAAGTAAACTTTGTTTACTTAACAAATCTGATTTTTATTCTATTTTATAATGCGATTTTTTAATTTTTCCGACATTCAGTGTTGCAAATGAATGACTCAGCACTCGGCTCGCCTTTGCACGAATGTTGTGTTTGTGTTTTCGGTTTTCCGCTTTTGATGTGCGCTTCTCTATTTGCAACTGGATTTAGTCTACTGTCACTGGACTGTGTGCCGTTACTTTGTTGCGGTGGCGCAACGACTTTAGCATGCGCTGAAGCATAGTGTTCATGTTATTTAAAAATTAATTATATTTGTGCAGCGATTTTGTCGCCTTTCAACTTCTGTTGATGCTTTTGATGTAAGTCGGTCGCTTTGCTGCGATTGCATTGAGCGCTTTTGTGGAAGATTTTTAAATTTCGATTGGGGGACATACTTGTGGGTATGTAAAAGGAGCACCCGCTGGGTGAATTACACTATCATGTTTATATATTATTTTATTTTGTCTTAAAAATCTTTAACTTAAACGCTTATCTTTATATACTCAATCCTATATGTAATATATGAATATACCATATTGTTAACAATAAGGGGAAAAGATTTCTGATTACATAGAAGAGCGCAAAATTAAAAAAAATATAGAGTGTTTGGGACAAAAGAAGGTAAGGTAACACCAAATAGGATGAAAAAATAGTTTAACAAGATAAAAACAAACAGATAAGGAAGAGCTAAGTTTGGGTATAACCCAACATTTCATACTCTTGCAACTTTCAAGGATTAAAACTACCTTTAGGTAAATAAGGGCTGTTAGTTATATGGAGTTAAGGGCGAGTTTTCACCCGATTTTATTCATTCTAAGCACAAAGATGCGTTACAGAAAAACACGATTTCTCAATTTTTTTAAGATTTTTCACATATTGCGGTATAAATTCACCTTGAAGTTCGAAAATCTTTATATTACATATGTATATGGGGACTAAGAGAAGTATTGACTAGATTCAACCCATTTACAATACACAGACACATATTTGTATTTAGGTGCTTGAACAGTTTCGTTTAGATTTGGACAATAGATGGTACACCTAATAAGTAGCATTTGTGCACAGTTTAATGCTGATATACTCGTATTAATCGATTCTTTATATGTATGTATACCGGAAAGTGGAAGTTTGAAACGGAATTTAAAATTGTATTACAGGGAAAATAGGTGTGGTTACAGTCCAGTTTCGCCCATTCTCACACTGTTAGCGGGTCTCGAGATATGTAATTTCACCAAAAAGTGGGAGGTGCCTAGTACATCGTCCAATATTCACATCAGCTCTCTTTAAGTCGTCTATTACCATCTCGAAGGTAAAATTTAATGCTTCACGCCCACTTCTTAAAAGCTTTTTGCTCGCGGGTGCTCCTTACTGTTGATATCCCATCTGCCAAATTAGAGTTTTATATCTTAATTTAGTACTAAGTTATGACACTTCATAGGTTTTCGGTTAATGGCGATTTGTAGGCGTGGTGTGGTCCGAACCCGCGTACCAACTTTCATCAAGTTATCTCAATTTTTACAGAAGATACAGCTTGCAAAGGCAGACGGACGGACGGACAGGCAGACAGACAGTCACCTTGTCTCGTCATCTTGATCATTTATACTACTGTGATCATGTGATCAAGTTGAACGGTGAATTTTGTTATATTTTTAAAAATTGATTCTTGCAAATCCATTTAATCTCCTTCAAAGTACTCCCCTCCCGCTGAAACACACTTATGCCAAAAAATTTTCTAGTTATCATAGCATTTTGAAAAATCATCTTTCGTGATGGCCATCTGAGCCTTCTTCGATTCAGCTTTTATATCATCAATGGAGTCAAAACGGTGTCCTCGGAGTGGTCTTTTGAGTTTGCTGAATGGCCAGAAATCAGACGAATACAGTGGTTGCGGTACGATTTTGTTGAATAAATATTCCTTGTTGATAGTTTGACTCGGCGGAAGGAATTCTTAATGCACCACACCACGATAATCGAAGGGAACTGTCAGCTTGACCTTCATTTTTGAGCGACTTTGAAGTGTTTTTTCAGTTTCGGCTCGCCTTTAGCACGATATTCACTCGATTTATCGGTTATTTCGGGATTGTAGGCGTAGATCCAAGTCTAAGTTAATTTTTAACAGCCGGAAATCGATCTAACTCTTAAAAATTCAATTATGCCTTTTTCCGACATTGGATAATTTTTTTTTAATGTTTGTTTGTTATTTGATCTTTCGTTTTCGAGGGGTTTCATCCTGACCTAATATGTGTGACGCTCGAGCTCATAGGCACTGGTAGCAACTCAATAAAAATATGACAAAATTGCAGGAGATCGAGAACCTTTTGTGTTCAGCAAATTTTCTACAATTGTACTTTTGTAGATTTTTTCTCAAGAACTCAAGGAAATCGTCCCCACAAAGAAATCGCCTCAATGCGAAGCTTATTTTGAAACAAAAGGCAAATCTTTCTTCAAAGCTGATAACAAAAAGTTGAGGATTGCTCGAAACGACATGTTGCCTTCTATATCAATTAGTTCTTATCCAAAAACCAAAACTTTTTGAATGATAAAGCATGATCTTCACATTAAGTCACAGAAAATGTTTCAAAATTTATGTTAAAATATTAAAAACCTAGCGAACAAGAGTCCGTACCATATTTGAGTGTAGTTGTAAACTTTTCATTCAATATATGCGGTCATATTTTGTCCATTTTTCATTAACTCACTCTAAAATCATCAAACTGCCATGACTATGTAAATTTGTGAACTAAACATCAAAAACTTCTCAGACCAATAACATATGTATCCTGCATACTTATGGCCATGTGTTTATTTTTATAAATATTTATATGTATGTGTGAGTGAGAATTTTAACAACTTTCAGCATGTGTTTGGCCACAAGAAGTGTTATTATTGTGCATATATGCTTTTTATGTTCTCGCATAAAATAAAGTAAAAATCACTCGAAGAGCAACACCCACACATACACAAAATACTCTCGAGTTTTGTCATAAATATTTATGCACAAATACACTTAAAGACCACACCACAACGAATAAATATGCAGCCATATAAATGTCAGTGTGTCTGTATATATGCAAATGTATAGACAGCAGTTGCAATATTGTATAGAATTATATTATTAACACTATCTGTGGTCCGATGTGTACTGCTTGACATCCCTGGTGGCAACTCAAATTGCTATGTAGTTCATTTAGTTGTCCCTTAAATTTGGCAAAAACATGAAAAATACATTTGAGCAGCTCAAAAAGTTGTTTGAATCTATTAAGCAGACACATTGTTGAAGTTATATATGTAGAAGCGTACATGAGTTTGTGGTTGTGTGTGTTACATGTAGCCAAACTTTACTTTAAGAGGTCCACAGCACTACCTGAGGTATCTGGTTTGTTTTGTTGCTATGAGTGTCAATCTGCTTCACAAAAGTAGAAAGTTTACCTCAAATATTTTGCAAACTAAATGTGGGAAAGACTTAAGAGAGAATATTGTTTGGAATTTTATTAACTATATTTATACCCTAAATAAGGTATAGTAAGTTTGTCACGAAGTTTATAACACCTATAAGAAAACATCAAAGATCCTGCAAAGTATACATAGTAGAGGATTGATCAGCGTGGCGAGTTGATTTGGCAATTGCTGTCTGACAGTCCGTCTGTATACTATGTGGCCGAGAAAATTTAGTAAAAAGAAGTTCATTATACTACACCACGCTCTGGAAAGCCAATTGTGGAAAACATCGAGAAAAATAAAGGAAATCAACGAGTCCGATCATCTTATAAGCATTGGCCATGGCAAGCAAATCCGTTTGGAACCATTCTAATAAGACTAACAAGCAAAAAGGTTTTCGATACGATGATACTTATCGGGCCGCGGTGAACTGGCTGCAACGGTGGCTAAGCTAGGACGATCAAGAAGGTTTTGCTATGTGGTGGGACTAGCAGACAATCATCTACTAAAAGCCGCTTCCCCAGATCTAACTCCTGATTCAGATCTGTGCGTTGACTATTTGTCTGTCTGAAAGAAGCAATCGCTCTGAAATGGACAGCTTTGACCAAAGTTAAAGGAATTGTATTCAATCAGATCAACATCAATCCACCAAAATCGATAATGACTCGCCAGAAGCTCCATGTGTTGTGTTGGGAAGTCCTTAGGCTTCCATCTTATAGCTTGTACTTGATAATAAGTGATTTTTAACTATTTCTGATATTGATATTGTTTTTTGTTATTGTTCAAAATTTTGCCAGTTGAAAAACTTGCGAAAATCGACTCTCCAAGTGTTTTTCCCAATAAAGATTTTATGAAAATATGGCCGTTCAGATGAACATCGGTTGCAATAAGAATAAAATGTCTGGTATTGACTCTGCAAGTTAGAAGACCAAATAGGCTTATTTCATACCTACGGGGCCTTTAATGATCAAACTAGTGGTGTTTGGGAAACTGAAAATTTGCATGAAATACGTAAAATTTAATGAAGTATAACAACAAGGCCATTAATTTTCTTAAAAAAAGGGAACATTTTTGTAAAAGTTATTGCTATTTTCATTATAATCCATGAGAATATATGAAAAAGATATTGGTTTCTATGACAAGAAGAGCCGTAGTTTGCAAAATAAATAAATAGTATAAGTCATGGTATACAAGTTTCCAAAAAAGGCAATGACAGTTGAATTTATTAAGCATATGGTACGTAACACGACTCATACGGACTTGGTTTTGTTTTTTGGATTTTCTTACAATGCAAATTATATGAAATCCTACATATATTAGAATTATTATGAAATTACTGATTTAGGCGTGTGTCATCCATAAGACCTCTACCTACAACTGCGGAAAAAAAATAATAGGACTTTTTAATTTCAATTTCGCGCCAAAACCCATCTGTCGAAATATTATTTTCCAGATTGGCATGACTGTCACTGACATCTGTACCTAATTGCACAAGTACATAAAGTGCATTCAATTAAATAATGTAATTGGTGCTTAAGAATTGACGACCAAAGATCTTATGCATCGTTGGAATATCGGAGGAATCAGTGAAAATCATTTTGAAAGATCATTTACGCCTATGAAATGTGATGCACGATTGGTTCAAAAATCACTCAATTTTTTCGAAAAACAGTGTCGCGTTAACGTCTGTGAGACAATGCTTTCCGACTGCCATGATGTCATCGAACTTACTAGTTATTACTGGCGATGAGTCTTGAATCTATGTTAACGACCGATCAATAGGCCGTATATCATGGCAAAGGTGAGCCAAAGCCGAAATAAACCAAAACAGGTCAAAAAGACAGTTTATATCAAGTATCGAGGTGGGGTGCATTTTGAGTGTTTTGCGTCGTTGGGTGGAATTATGGGCCAACAACTCGTAGTTTTTGCTGCATTGACCCTTCGTTAGGTTTTCGCAAAATTTTTAACCAGGAATCAGCTGTTTATAAATTTGCTGAATGACAGCTCGGAGTATTGTTCACAAGTGTACAGAAATGTTTTGCCAAAAGTGAACGCAAAAAGAAGTGATCAGCGATGGAATTCAAACGCATTAGTGTGATTGCTTTATATTTAGCTGGAAAATCACAGCCAGCAATTGTTTGTGAGCTCAAACCACTTAATGTGTTTATCGCACCATCACTCGTTACAATAGACTGCCACGTCACTTGAGATGGTTCGGAAAGTGAAGAAGCGACTTGAGCAAAATTCACGACGAAGAGCCAATCTAAAGAATTGAAAATATCCGACCGCAGCATCAGACGCATATTGAAAACTGAGCTCAAGGTCAAGCCTTACAAGTTCAAAAAGGCCCATGATCTCACACCGAAGCGAAGAGAGCGAAGCAGTTGCTTCGCTTGGCCGACAGCGGTCAAATTCCGAACATTGTGTTTTCTGACGAAAAAATTGTTCCAATTGAGCAATTCGTAAACTCTCAAAACAATAGGGTTTACTTGACGCTGTCACCGCAGATGGGCGCTCTCCAATTGTTTTCATCGAGCCTGGCGTTTAAGTAATCGCGACATATGTATTATCGGGACAGTGTTCTGGAGGCTGCTTTGAAGTGGTGGGCAAACAAACATTTTGGTCGCAAACCATGGACGTTTCAACAAGACTCAGCACTGTCTCACAAAGCGCGAGTAAACCAAGAATTTGTGAAAAACAACGTTTCGAGCTTCATTACGATCACACAATGGCTCCCAAATTCACCAGATGCGAATCCAATGGATTATTCTCTCTCGACCATTTTGGAGAGCAAGGTCCGAAGTAAAAAATACACCAGTCTCGAGGCGATGAAGAAAGCCATTGTCCGTTAGTGAGCCAAAATACCGGGAAGTCACATTCGGGGAGCTTGCGTCTCGTTTTTTGACCGTCTCAAGGCCATAGTTAAAGGAAAGGGTAATCAAATCGAGTAAAAGTGAATTGGTTCAAAATTTATGATTATTTTTACGCATTTTGTACTTTAAAATAAATAAAAATAATTTTCCAAACCGAACTTAAGGCCTTTTTTAATTTGTTACGCTTCGAGTGCTGGACCCTGTAATGGCTTATATATTTTCTTCGTGCCTCCTAAAATACGCTTTCTATTAAATTGTAATTCCGTGATGGAACTGTAACAGCAAGCTTTCTGCTAATAATCCAATGGTGAACCCGTTTCTTCCATTTCAAATATTTATTTCAATAATACAAAGTAGCAGTATATTATATAACCTTTCGCTGCGAGGGCTCAGTTTTATTTATTCTATTCTAGCTGGAGTTCAGAAGATATATAAAATATTAAATTTCTTTCCCAACTACTATAGTTTTATGCGATTACCAGCAATTTGCAGCAAATTTCCAATTCATCAAATAAAATTATGAAACACTGAAAGCAGCAATCAATTGCAGTTCACAACTGCAAATCAACAAAGTATGCCGCACGCATACAGAAGCAGAAGCACACAATTGGCCTGAATCGCACAACCGTAGTGTCGTGCAACGCCAGCGTGTGTAATGCCATTGCAACTCTGGGCAACTGTGCATGTGTGGTTGTGCGGTCGTGTGGTGTTTTGTGAATCAGCGGCAATTGAATTTGAGTAAATAAACCGTAATTATACATAATTTGCATGCAAATGTTGTAAATCGTATTAGGGCTTGCCATGGGGCATGCAGTTGCCGCATGCCATGGCAGTCAACCAACTTGCCACAGTTGCAAACTTTTCAATAAAAGCAACGCTGAGCATAAATTCCAATGCGTGCCATAATAAGGAAAATTAAATCAAATATTTTCACTAACAAATCCGCATAAATGTGCATTGGCGCAGTTAGAACGTGCATGAGTGGCAAGAGTTTGTGCCACATAACGGCAGCTGCGCTGTGTGTGCGCCATATTTTTTTTTGTGCATTTTGTTTGTGTATGCACCGCGCGACCCGAGGCTTTTAAGCAATTGGAGTGTGAGCGTGCTGCGGTCGCTGCACAACTGCATATTTATGACACACATTTCGGTTTGTGATAACACGCATTCACGCGTGTGTGTGTGTGTGCATTAGCACTGACATGTGTTGTTATTCTCAGTGCTGCTTTCGAATATCTCGTATGCGTAACCTCACTGCTCACTTTGAACTAGGCGGCACACTTGTACATTTTAATATTATATACGGTAGGCATTTCGAAGCATACATATAGGCTGTGGAATTTCATAGCACACATGTAGGCGCAATACACTACTTTCGCCCAAAGCAAACATTTTGTACGCATAAAAGGGCGGGGAGTTGCGTAGGGTAGGCAGAAAAATAAAATTCTCCCGCATGACACAGCGCTTTCAACGAAATTGATTTATAAATCACGTAATGCACATAATGCAAAGACAAAGTAAAGTGCGCATAATGAGCAGAAGAGTGCTTCGTTGGTATCTCCTACTGTCAGCGCTACGCAATTTGTGTGCTTCTTGTGTGGCAACGCAAAGTGTGGGCAACGACAAGTAACACTGACACGCATTAGCGCTGCTGTGGGCCGAGTGTTGATGTGTCGCGGCTGACGGCGGTGGCGTGGATGGCGTGGATGGCAGGTGCGTTGCGTGACTTGCAAAGTGTTCAACACACAGGGGATACACTTACGTATATGTGTAGCAGTTACTGTTGCATAATAAGATTTACGTATGTACATATGTATATATATATGTACATAAGTATAAGTTGACATAAATATATGTCATGTATAGAAACCTGCATGAACTAGGCCCTAAATCAAAATTATGATTTACTAAGCTTTTTACGTTTGCAAGCATTGACATCTTCCATGTCTTACAGTTCTTCAGTTTAATATAAAACGCAATCAGAAATAAAATTAAAAAAAAATATGCAGAAATAAAATATTTCCTCTCGATATGAGACTTTCACTTCAAATGAAAATCTTAAATTTTTAGAAGTTTTTGAGTGAAATTTTATTAATTAATTACGAATAGTTTAAAATTTATATATAGCATTCATTAACTCAAAAAAGATTCATGTGATGGTTCTGGACTTATGCCTGGTTTCCGTTCGGTGTGATGTGTTCATTTTAAGCAGAAGTCTTTGCTAAAAGTGAATGTGCAGAAATCAATCTCCATTGCAACTATCCCAACCAGCGTAAAGCTATACTTAGCGATAGTCAAGCGGCCCTAAAAGCGATCTCAGCTTATGAGGACAAATTGATTTTATAAAATAGTTCTTCCGCACGGAGGAAAGAGTGGCAGCAGGCAGCAGAAATGCACCACGTCAAGTAACTACTACATAGGGCACTGCAGGCTTAAGAAGCACTTGTCCAATATGGACATAGCTTGAGTAAACTGGCGTTTTGGCGACATGGATCCGGACACTCCAGAGCTCCTGATTATAGATTGCCTAGCAATGCAGGCTCAACGTCCCAGGTTCCATCTATGTGGATGCGATCACTTCAGTTGCGTCCGGCAAGCTCCGGGAGTTATTCAAAGAGCTGGAACTTTGTGACCATATGTGATATAGGAGAGGGCATAATAAGCCATAGGACGCAGTGCACGGCCTCAATTACTTTTTTATCTATCTGTCATCATAATTCTCAGTGATATTTTCCTAACTTGAAACTCTCAAAATTTAGTTTTCCGCGAGTCTTTCACTCACGTTGTTTTATTTTTCCAGAAAATATCTTTATCTCAAGTCAGTTCTCCAACCCATTGCTTCTTAATTATTTATTATGCAAATCTAATTTATTAAAAAATTACGTTTGTCCTATTTGTACTTATAAAGTAAATTTTTGTCTGCTACGCAAGCAATCTACGGTGCGTACGAGTAACTTTTTACAACGCGTTTTATTGGGTGTAAAAAATTTTTCCTCACAACAGTTTTTATTGAAAACTGATTTCTGAAAACAAGGATTAATAAAATATTGATATTCGCGTTGTCTTCTGACGATTTTCACACATCGGAAACTATAAATTTACTCATTTTTTATTGACTCTTGACAAAGTCAGTGTTTGTCAGAGGTAACTGTATTGAAATTGCATATGAATGTTTAATTAGAAAACCTCTTAAGGATATGGTTTGTATGAAAAAATACTTAAATTTCGATATTGTATATAATTTTATAGCGAACTGAATTTTTGTGCTATATATACATAAGTTCAAAGGTATATACGTATATTGTTTGACAAAAAAATAGATATTATATATTATATTATTCTCTCAAATCAGTACTCTAACTCATTGTCTTTTTAATTTGAATAAACTAATTTAAAATAATTCTTAATAACATTCTCATAAAGTTAAAGAAATATCTCGTTTTTTGTCTACTATGCAAACACTGTATTGAGGACGGTGCGTATGAGTAACAATTCTCAACATAATTTAATGGAAGCAGCAAATTTTCCTCACTAAAGAATTTATATCGTAAAAATGATTACTGAAAACAAGTTTTAAAAAATTATTAATATTCGGTTTGACTGATATAAAGCGTAAAGCCTCAAGCAACCTACTGCATACCCTAATAGTTACTGGTTTTATAAAAAAACTTGAGTTATAAGACTTCTAATGTATCTTCATAAGTTTCCTAAAACTACTACTGCCCCACCTTAACCTTTAATCTTTTTCTTAAGAAATTCGATAATTTATAAATTTCCTTTTTTCATTCACGTCCTTATAATAATCCAAAATTTTCATATAATAGTCATATTGCCTAGAAACATCCGAAGCACTATATACAAGCAACCACAATCGAATTTTCTCCGCTGCTGCGCCTTCAGCGTCGAAATATTCAGAGCGAAACATAGTAAATGCCAGGTAACATTGTTGTTGCCCGCATCAGCAGCTTCTCGTCAGTATTTCACTCAGGCACTCAATGTCGTTGGTTGTGTGTGCGTGCGTTAAGGGGCATAATAAAGTAGGCGCAAACTAAGTATTACTACTAAGTACGCTAAACCATGAGTCACACAGGACAACTAAAGGCTGCCGAGCTGTTCCACTGAATATCTAACGGCCTGCCTATTTTCGTGCTTTTATTTGGTGTTTTTGCAGCACATGCAGAATAGAATTTTGATGGTTATGCTGAATTCTGTTGGGAGTTTCAAATGTTCAAAAACCATTTTGTGTTTAAATTTTTATGTACTCAATGGTGTGCTAAGGTCTATTTTCACAAATTTACCGCTAAGTAGATAATGCTATTATTTTGGAAGAATAGGTGGTTGGTGAAAGTATATATTTTTATGAGGAAAAAATATGATAATGGTTGATCAGTTGTGTTACCCTTTTTCACCCTTTTTATTTAGTTTAGCCAATGAATTAGATAAATGTTTCTTTGTACAGTTGTCTACAAAATAATAGAAGTGATAGATATTTTGTTTCCAAATAATATATATTGACAAAATTAAAAAAAGTGGTATAGTTCCATTTTATAGCAGAAATTTTAGTTAGTTATTGTTTTATTTAATCATTGGATTTTCTCCAGTGGGTAGAGGAAAGCATTGTACAGAGAAAAAGCGGGGAACTATAAAAAAATTTAAAAAGCTAGGAAAAACTTATAAAAAGATCCAATAAATCGTAAAATTCTCTCCTCAACTAGTGGCAAATATCTTAAATTATAAAAATAAAAATTAAACTCGTGGACGAAAGCAGAAAACATCCACTGCAGGCGATAGCATTATAGTTCGTTACTGCAAAATTAGACCCTTTTATATCAGCCAGGAGCATCCGTGACGAACTAAATTTGTCAGTTTATACTGAAAATGTTCTTAGGCCTTTAGCGCAGAAGTCCACGAAAAGTATCTCTACCCAAAAAGAAACACGTAGAAGCGCGCAAACAATGTGCAAAAGCGCATGGTTCCTGGCCCGTGACTAAAAGGCGAAACATATTGTGATCAGACGAATCCAAAGTTGAGTTATTTGGTAATACAGATTCCGGCGTCACCTTAACTTAAATATAAATCGCCGGTTTACAACAAAAACCGATAAACATGGCGGCACCAAAACCAAGGTATGAGGGTGGGTTCAATTCACTTAATTGAAAGCATCATGGATCAAAGGGCATAAGTCAAAATATTAGATGAGGTAATGTTACCATATGTCTCATGAAATACCGCATGAGTATGGTTCAGGGTCAAAGGGGTTGAGGTTATGCATTGGCCTGCTCAGTCTCCTGACACCAACCCAATAGAAATCCTGTGGACCGATATCAAGAAAAGAGTAGCTGAAAAGAAACCAACCAATTCGAGAGATTTATGCGAGATAGTGAAAGAAACTTTGAAAGAAATACCAATAAAACGTTGCTAGAAATTCATAGACCCCATGTTTCTGATATAAATTATTTTATTATTCTGTGAAACTTTGGAAGCATTATAAGTTAAAATTTTAGAACGATATCGTATTTCATAAAATACCCTTTTTTATGTAGAACTAACATTTTAGTTTATAATTGGAGCAATAATTACCAATAATTTCCACTCAAAGTAGTTTTGACACAGTTAATAAAACTTCTCGAATATTTTATTGAAAACTTTTTACAAGATATTATGATTGGTTTCCGAAACAATCCATCAAAACGTTGAAGACCTCAGAAAGTAAAAAAGTGTTAATTAAAATTGCCCCTTAATGTATGCTATATTCCTTTTCCGCCCTCGTAGTATTTCTGACGCTTAAAAGATGCATTTTTTAATGTTATTATTTGCTAACTACTAGTCTTAACATTAAATTTTCCTTATGCGAATTTTTCACCCCGTTTACTTAAAATTTCAAACATGTTCCACCGACATATAGCATTGGTGTATGCTACAACTTTTATTCCCTTTAAATATAAAAAGTCTTAAAATGTTTAAGACACTGTTTATAAGAATTCTGTAATATGTTATAAGGAGTTTTCCGAATCATTTTACTTATAACACCGAAGTTCACAGAATTAAATAAGTAACTCCTTGAGGTATGCTATACGCCTTTACCTTACTCGAATTATTTTTTTCGTTTACAAAATCTATTTTTTTGTATATTTTTTCTTTGTGTTTCAAGGTTAAACAAGTTCAAAAATTTTTCGTTTATTATTTTTAACACCGATAGCCTGAAAGCACGGCTCTTGTGTATAAGTCCAAAACTGCACTACCAAAATGGCAAAAAAGTTGCCTCAAAAACATGCTGGCTACAGCAATAACACTGTCGCAAAGCAAGTGCTTGGAGACAATAAACACATGCGAATTGTTGAACGCCAAATACAAATTTTACTTGTGTGTGCTTCCGCACCATTTTGGATTTGTGGTTGTTTGTATCGCTTGGGATGCACTTTCATTAAAAATTTATGTAATTTCGCGTCGAGTTTATTTTATTATTTTTTTTCCCGTTTTGTTTTTCTGTTTGTTTTTTACACACAGTTTTTCTATGAAAAATATGGATGTGTGTTTGTTGCAAAAATTTAGTCCGATGTTCATAAATCTCCGGTGCTTATGTCAGTCGCGCAGCTTTAGTCTCAGCTGTGCTACCTTCTCAACATTGTTTTTTTATTCGCTAGTCTATAGGCGAGTAAGCGCGCCTTTAGCGGGGTATAATAGTAATGAATAAGTTATGTTTTGCGGCTGCAATATTCGTTGCACACTTTTTGGCGTATGCGCCACGGGGAGTGGACATTTTGTTTGTCATAGATTTATTTACATTTTTTATGATTTTTTTGCAGAAGTATTAACTTTTTTGCCAGCAGCTTAGTGCTTTCAAAGCGCTCGTGCGCTAAGCTCACAAAGCATACGTTTAGGCGCATCAGCCTAAAACATTCATCAATTAATAATTATGGCTGTAAGTATTGCGAAAAGCCACTACGGTCATATTTCACTATGTTTTTTTTTATATTTTTTATGATTTGTTTTATTCCATCAGCTAATAACTAGTATTTAGTAAACATTTACATATAAAGCAATACTTACATCGCACTGTGATGACGAAATATTTTTCAGATTTAAGCGAAACACGCGATCCCTGTGGAGACATAAAAATCAGTTAATATCGATAAAAACCAATAAATCGCCGCCGCTGTGGTCGGTATTAAGCTTATTGGGATTGCTGTCGCATAAAAAGTGCCTCACTGTTGTCATAATTTTGATTTTATGTAGTTGTACGGAGGTTTCATAAATACAATACAAAGGAAAAACTTTGTAAAAAACTAAAATAAAAAACTCAACCAGTAGCACAAAGCGGCGAATTGGAGCTTTATTCGTTTTCCATATGTTACTTACATGGCGCCTACGTAGAGCGTGTCCTTCGCCTCATTCATATGGAAAGTTCGGTAATATAATTTGCCACAGTTGAATTCGCGCACATGATCTGCAAAGAATTAGAAATAAATGATTTTAATAAAAATATAAATAATAGTCATTTAATAATTCTAATTTATGAGCTTGTAAAGCTCTGAGACAGATGTTGTAAATTAAATAAAGAAAAAAAATATTTTTAGTATTTAATTTCATTTATTATATCTACATTGAGGGCGTTTTCGAGCAGTACAATAAATGGTGTTGGGTCCCAGAAATTACACATATAATAATAATTCATATGAAGACAAACTTGTTAAGCTATTAGAATTTCTCATCGAAGCTTTTTCTTAGAACGTACTAATGGAAAACAATTATCTAGACCACATTTTCTTCGCTTCGAAACCCATTAGTGAATAAAGAAAGGACAGATTCAATAGAAAGACCAAGTGCATAGGGACCTATCTGCTCTTGGGGATGTAAAATTGGCGTCAACTCGCGAAAAAATTAGATAATGGCTGCACACACACAAGAATACTTTGTTCAGTGATGACATTCAATTTCGATTGAATAGGTAGCTTAAGGGGTTATGTGGGTTTGAAAATTAAAAAAAAAATCGATATTTTGTCCTATTAAATGGTACAATATGTTTTAAATATTCTCAATATTAAATCGATCCTCCAAAAATTCTAAGAGATGGACCCTTCGGAAGTTCCGCCTATCAGGCCACGTCGATGTCGCGCTTAAAACTTTAAGAGCGTTTTTAACAAAATTCCATTTTTGAAGTCGATGGCCACAATTTCTCGAAAAGTTATGAACCGTTTTAGTTCGAATTGTGTACACATCTTTATAACGTTATCTAGTTATTGAACGAAGCATTTTATCTTTCATTATAACTTATTTTTTAAGGCAAAAAAATGAGATTTTTGTTCAAAGTTTGAGAAAAATTAAACTTTTTTTTCCCTTATTAAAACACCAGATTTTTACAATATATACTAACGGAATATTTTTGGTTTTTTATTTAGATGAACCAATAATAAGTTGCGCTGTCCACAGCGAGAGCCCTTTTTGTGAGACACGCAGGGAGATAAGGTCTCAACGGCTGAATTTTAAAGATTGTTATATAAAAATTTCGGCAGATCTTGTTTAAATATGTATCTTTGATCAACCATATAATATTTTGAAATATATCATTGTTTGTATTAACCTAACCCCATTATGAAACCAAATTGACGGATTGAAGGATGATAATCGACAAACCGTTGTTGGAAAACCCTGATATCCCCAAAAAGTCACCGTATGCTGTGGGCAGATGTAATTATGGGTTGGAAACCCTATGGTGCCATGATTAAAGGCTTTTTCGTGGCTGGATTGGCGAATGTTCTGTTTACGACCTTTGGTTTTAACAAGACAGCGCATATGGCATCAACAATCGTGTCGCGGACCTGTGGCGTCTGCCCCAAGACTTAACACCGCTGACTTTTTTTATGGGGTTATGTAAAGTCTTAGTATATAAGTCCGAGACGATCGACGTTTTGGAAGAAACATTTATTGCTGAGGTCTTATCGCAATTGCTGAAAAAAGTGCTCGAATATTAAGAAAAAATTTATGTATGCAAGTAGGTGTATACATACGTACATCAAAGCTAGGTTACATCAAAATCGACTACAAAAGCGGAATATTAAGTACAGTAAGAGAAATAGCAAACAACATAATCACTTTGTACTTTGTTTGAGTTCACTTTGTCATTAGAGCCTCTTATATTTGGTTTATCTTCTCTTGAGCCTCAAAAACGTTAAGCATGACAGATTTAAAAAAAAATGTCTAAGGTAAATAATGTATATTTTATATTTATATCTTCAACTCCATTTCTTTACTTTTTGTTGATCAGTTTTTGTTGCTGAAGACGAAAAGGAACTGAGACCAAAAAAAGGCAAATAATTTATTTTGTAAGGGATGATAATGAAAAACAGCATGCAGAGGAAGAAAGAACTCGCAAAGGATAAGCAAATAATGAGAACTTGAAGAAGTAAAAAAGAGTGTATTTATATTTAAAAATACAAATTTTTGTTAAGAACTTTGTAGCTTATTATTTTTTCCGATATTTTGCTAACATTTTAAAAGTATAATGTTCAAAAAAAATTTTTTTTAACTCATAAATGTACAAAGCACATTTAATAAATATTTTAGCTTCAAACAAAGAAACGTTAGTTCATATTTGGATGCAAATAAATATGATAGCACAGAAATTTTCCACCAAAAAAATTTTAAAGTATCGCAGTTCAGTTTTCCAAAGCAATCTGATATATGGAAACAAAGTACTGCTATGAATATTTCGCCAGCAAAACAAGCAAACAAAACTAGAAAATATTTTTACAGGAAAATAAACGATTCCAGTACTTTCAACAATAAATGAGTTAAGGATGCGCCAATAGCTAGCAAAGGAACAAAATAACCAGTTGCAGCTGGAAAAAGTAACAAAATCCGCCCAACTTCATAGGCAAACAGAGGTCAAACAAATTCAAAGCTGACCATTCATTGATTTGGAGCAACAAAATATTTTATTCCACTTCATTTTTGTATTCTACAATATTTTCGGCGTCCTATACACCGGTTTGTGTGCAGTTTGCGGCTATGCCATTGTATTTGTATATAAATATTTGTAGTATGTGAAATGAAAAATTGATATGCTGCACTCGTTTGTAAATGAATACGGCCGTCAACGCTGTTGGAATAGCCGTAACGGTATTGTATTTCAATACATGTGCAGAAAATGTTGGTAGAAGAACCTGCGGAGAGGAGCGATATAAAATATTGCCAAATGAAAACGAGTTGCAGGCAGCAGTGGCAGAGTAATATGCAAACGCACACACACACACACATAGATGCACACACATTCCTATACCTTGTATGACATAAGCTCGGCACATAAAATATCTGCATTTTTATATTCCTTTATCATTTGTTTCGGCACAAAAAAGGTGCAGAAAAAGTGTGCATTCCGGCAGTTCATAAAAACTAACGGACTAACATGTCCCGCAAAATCGGACAGAATGAAATTGAAATTCTAATCAATTGACAAATAGCCAAAGGCATTAGTTTGAAAAATTGAATATCTCTGTGGCATATGTGGCAGAGTGGTAGGTGGTGAGTGGTCGTATTGAAGAGCAAGAAAATTTTCAGTTTTTTGGGTTGAAAAATAATTTGAGAGACTTTCTCCTTTAAGTGATTTGGGTTACTCATACGCCATGGACTCTTTTTATTTGTATGGGGTTTTTATTCAATGAAGTGAAAATGTCCATGGCGTATGATTAACCGAACATCAATTAGTTCTAAAATAATAATTTAAGTATAAGCATGAAATCATACTAAAGTTAATGCCAAATGCTGTGTTTTAATTACATTAGACTCGCTGTGTTAAATTTTTCTCTATTTTATTCCTTTATCTGGAAAAGAAATGTGTATGGCAAAAGTATTTCAGATATTTTGGGATTACTTGATTGGTAAATATTTTAAAATTAAAAAAGTTTACTACTTAGTACTTAAAAAGTAGTACCGAAAATAAATTTAAAATAAAAAAAAAATGAAGATGCTAATCATTGAAGCCAATTAATGAAACTTTGTTTTTCGGTACAGTTGTTTTCTATTCACTCTCAAATCAACAGGATTGCTACATCCAGGACTATGTAAACCTTGGTCTTCGTTTAAGGGATTTACGGGCTTCAAAAAATCTAATATTTTTTTGTCTTAATTAATAATACAATACCTCTGGAATATTGCCATAAATTTTGAAGTTGATCCGAGTAATAGTTTCGGATATACAACTTTGAGAATTTATGCGCTCAAGGCTAGCTTGGGTAAGTGCGCCGTCTTTAAACGCGTTTTTATCGAAATTGTGTTTTTGAAGTCGGTTGCCAAGATTCCTCGAGAACTGCTCAGCCCATCTTCATGAAATTCTACACAGGTATTAGAGATACGATTCTTAAAGACTTAGAAGAGGGATTTTTTTTCGATTGCAACTATTTGAAAGAAAAAATGTCGTGAAATTTTTTCACTTTAGATGATTCTGTAAGGAGTAATCCTGCCAAGGCGGGCGCATCTTTTTTCCGAGGGATCTTCTGAAATTGCGTCGCAATATTTTTCCCCAAAATTTAAGCATTTTTTTTGTTAATAGTGTAGGTTTGTAACAATAAAAGAGTTCTAATAAAATATAAAATTTTTTATGAAAAAAAGTTGAAAAAAGTCTGTATTTTACCCGAGGAAACCCACGTAACTTCTTAAATACTCTCCCACTCTATCTGTCTATCACAGATAGTATCCTTCAAATCGAAGTACTAGACTTAGAGAAGGCTTTGAAATGTTGCTGAATAACTACGAAAGGATGCAGGAAGCTACAATGTACCATAAACCGATTCCACCGTAGTCAAGAAATGTAGAAAGTCTTTCATCCACTTTCCATAATTTTCTTCTTGATCACAGGAACATTTTCGGTAAAAAAAGAAGAGTTGTTAACCATATCATCTCTTGACAAAGGTCAGACAAAGGTAATACCACGCACGTTGGGGATGAAAATAAAGGGATCTCAATACACTATTTGAACATTTATCTCAAAAGAGATAGAAACCAAAAACCAAATACAAAATGGCGATTGAGATATGTATGTGCAAAATATGACAAGACTAGAAGTAAGAAACGTCTGCTTTTGGACCTACATGAAGTAAGGTCCGTTTGAAAGGGATAAATCGATATTTTTGATGCCGTAAATACTAAGTAGATTACATTGTGTACTATGTTGCAAAGCTTTATGAATTTAATATCGACATGTAGACTACATACGAATGGTATTTCACTTACATGACATATAATTGATTTGCAGGGGTATTTCTTGGCACAACTACGCACAAAGAATTAAAGAAAAATTACCATCAAAGACAATTATTTTCGTTATCAAAAAGCAAAAATAATAAAACACAATCGCAATAAACAACATACCTCATCACATCTATATTTTTATACTCTCGCAACGAAGTTGCTAAGGAGAGTATTATAGTTTTGTTCACATAACGGTTGTTTGCAAGTCCTAAAACTAAAATAGTCAGATATAGGGTTATAACGGGTGATTTTTTTGAGATTAGGATTTTCATGCATTAGTATTTGACAGATCACGTGGGATTTCAGACATGGTGTCAAAGAGAAAGATGCTCAGTATGCTTTGACATTTCATCATGAATAGACTTACTAACGAGCAACGCTTGCAAATCATTGAATTTTATTACCAAAATCAGTGTTCGGTTCGAAATGTTCGAAATCGACAAATTTTGTTCAGCGATGAGGCTCATTTCTGGTTGAATGGCTACGTAAATAAGCAAAATTGCCGCATTTGGGGTGAAGAGCAACCAGAAGCCGTTCAAGAACTGCCCATGCATCCCGAAAAATGCACTGTTTGGTGTGGTTTGTACGCTGGTGGAATCATTGGACCGTATTTTTTCAAAGATGCTGTTGGACGCAACGTTACGGTGAATGGCGATCGCTATCGTTCGATGCTAACAAACTTTTTGTTGCCAAAAATGGAAGAACTGAACTTGGTTGACATGTGGTTTCAACAAGATGGCGCTACATGCCACACAGCTCGCGATTCTATGGCCATTTTGAGGGAAAACTTCGGACAACAATTCATCTCAAGAAATGGACCCGTAAGTTGGCCACCAAGATCATGCGATTTAACGCCTTTAGACTATTTTTTTGTGGGGCTACGTCAAGTCTAAAGTCTACAGAAATAAGCCAGCAACTATTCCAGCTTTGGAAGACAACATTTCCGAAGAAATTCGGGCTATTCCGGCCGAAATGCTCGAAAAAGTTGCCCAAAATTGGACTTTCCGAATGGACCACCTAAGACGCAGCCGCGGTCAACATTTAAATGAAATTATCTTCAAAAAGTAAATGTCATGAACCAATCTAACGTTTCAAATAAAGAACCGATGAGATTTTGCAAATTTTATGCGTTTTTTTTAAAAAAAAAGTTATCAAGCTCTTAAAAAATCACCCTTTATATACCAAAGTGATCAGGGTGACGAGTAGAGTTGAAATCCGGATGTCTGTCTGTCCGTCCGTCCGTCCGTGCAAGCTGTAACTTGAGTAAAAATTGAGCTATCATGATCAAACTTGGTACATGTATTTCTTGGCTCCATAAGAAGGTTAAGTTCGATGGGCAAAATCGGCCCACTGCCACGCCCAAAAAATGGCGAAAACCGAAAACCTATAAAGTTTCATAACTAACCCATAAATCAAGATATTAAAGTAAAATTTAGCACAAAGGATCGCATTAGGGAGGGGCATATTTGGACGTAATTTTTTTTGGAAAAGTGAGCGTGGCCCCAACCCCTACTAAATTTTTTGTACATATCTCGGAAACTACTAGTTATGTTAACCAAACTGTATAGAGTCGTTTCCTTCAGGCATTTCTATATGCAGTTCAAAAATGGACAAAAAAAAAGTGGATACACAAAAGTGCGTTAACCGACTAACAAAATACGTCAGAAACACTAAATTTTACGGAAGAAATGGCAGAAGGAAGCTGCATCCAGGCTTTTTTTTTTAAATTGAAAATGGGCCTGGCGTCGCCCACTTATGGACCAAAAACCATATCTCAGGAACTACTAATCTAATTAATTTACAGCAAAATAAAAAAATATGTAAATGACGGATAATGAAATCTCGATTATCACTGTATCATGCGAGAGTATAAAATGTTTGGTGACACCCGAACTTAGCCCTTCCTTACTTGTTGTTCAATATCATACATCACTTTGATGAACAAATAATCGGTCACACAAGTCATCTGTTTGAACGAACAAACTCAGCGTAATTCATCATTTATCCTCAGCCATCAGCTTTCAAATATAATATTTAGCCACAAAACAAATACTACTGCTTAAGTGGCAATCATTTGTTACAATATTTCTTCAGATTTCACTAATTAAATGTCTAACTTGGCGACGACTTGGCTGAAAGGTTAAACAATACCCAAACTACAGCACTCAACGAAAAAAAAATCGCTAAGAGAGCCATTTAATTAACATAATTAATATTTGCTGCTAACCACAAATTTTTCCATACCGAATCGGTTAAAGAGAAACCAAATATGTATATTTAATATGTGTATATACAGGCACTTAGCCGATAAGCAAACGTAGGCATTTAAATGCCAATATTTGTGCCATGTTTGTTCTATGCTAACATATATACATATATACACTATATACTAACCTACAATTGTATGTGTGTGTAAGTGGGTGTCTGCTGACGGAAAGCGAGCAAGCAAATCGCACAATTAAACATGCCACGACAACTTAAGCAATTAATATCCTGCCATGTTTGTCCTCAATGTCCTGTGTGGTCATATCACACAACAAATAAGCCAACACAAACACATACATACACACATACACTTACAGACTTACATGGCTGTTTTGCGCTTTATTTATTTTGCTTAATATGGCGAGCTTACACGATTTCTTGCCGCTACTGCTTTTATATTAAAGTAAATATGTGTGTATGTGTTTATGTGTGTGTATTATATTTAGCATGTTTTTTTGTAATGTGTGTTTAATTTTTTTTGTAACGTCCATTTATATATTGTGCATGTCAACAATAAGTAAATTGTTGACGTGACGATAACGTCAACGTTGTTGTTGCAATGATGTCCTTCGTTAATTGCAAGCCATTCATATAGTGCAAACATGTTTGCTCAGCAAACAACCTAAACACACACACACATAAGCACAAACATAAATTTGTGTAGAATCTTTTTGTGCACACATACATTTGCATATTTGCTGCATTTTGTTTGCTCTTGAATAAAATTTTGTGTGGATTTAAGGCGTCGCTTGTTTTGTAATGTTTTAGGGATTCTATGATTTTGTAACTGCAAACTTCAGAATAATATAATTCATTACAATTTGAATCAATTTCATTTAATAATTCACTTTAAAGTATTATTCGTACGATTAAACACACTTTTGCCTGCGCTTCTTCCAGTTCTTGAAAGCGTCGGACATGTTTTTTTTCCGGTGTAGTCTTAACGACCTTCCTTTATTCGGTTTATGTCTCCTCAATCGTGTCATAATGTAACCGCATTTGCCTTTTGAGTTTGTTAAATAGCCAAGAGTAGGACAGAACCAAATAGGGCGAAAACTGTAGTTGCGCTAGAATAAAAGCCCCATTTTGACAAAAGAGTAGTAAAGAACCAATGCGATATAACATGATGTTTTATCGTGGAAAGGAATCAATCGATACTTAGCTTCGACTTTCTCTATGAGACACAAAAAATTTTACTAAAAGTTGGAGCACAACCAAATGATATTCCGGTATTATCAGTGAGGTCTCTAATTATCTTATGACGATTTGCAAGCATCGAATCTTTGATTAATAAAACGTGGCCCTCATCTTTAAAGGTTTACGGTCATTCAAAGCGCGATTCGTCTTTAGCGTGTTTTTGTCCTGGCTTGAACTCCTTATATCACTTATAAATGTTTCTTTTTGTGTATAGTTTGATCACTAAAGGCCTTTCCTAACAGCTGCAACGTATCCGCACCAGAATATTTGTTTGGCAAAATCAATGATTGTAAAAATCGAAAAAATCATTTTTGGTTGTTTACAAGAGAAAGGTAGACTCGGAGATAATTAAACATTTGGACAAAAAGCAATTTAGAAAAAAATATTTTCTGCCTTCCTGATGCCCAGGAGTTTAAATAACTATTTTACCTTGTTTGTTTGTCACAGTAGTATATAAATGGTTCATGACTTTTCTGCCAATTGGACAAACCAGTACTCGCAAAACGTAATAAAAATGACTTTCTTCGTCAATTTGTGATAATGACTGAAATATAGTTACATCATTACACACTTGACAACAGAATAAAGCGATCGAGAACACAATCGTGTGATGCCAAGATTTTCCGTAGTTGCTTTTGGAGAGGAAATATTTCATACGACTATCTACAACATGGCATGAAACTAATTAAAAATAGTACCGATTGTCGATATTCGTCTTTAAGCCAAAAAGTTAGAGCAAAAGATATATTCAGTTAGTTATCTTTCGACAACTACAACTTCATATTTCTCGCTTAGTAAAGCAAAGTCTTGGTTATAAACCGCATCCAAAGCTCTGGTGCATATCATCTCATGAGCCGAGAGAGAGAAAGAAAGCATTTAGCGCCGACATATACTTATTAGAAAATTCTAAAATTTTTAAAATTTTGTCTCTGCTGGAACTCGAGCCTCAATTCACCTAATGGTAACCACTAGTGTAAACAATTCGACTTTAGCTATTAACCAGTTTTCTGTAAGAACTTGAAAACAGAGTTAAAATGTGAAATACAGGGTGGTGCTCGAATTCTATGGTATATACTACAAAATCATACCATAATAACTATTCATCGTCTTACTTTAGTACCCAAGTCATTATGTAAATTCTTTAAAAATGAATGCTTCGGAAAAGAGAGTTTGTATAGTGCAGCGATTACATTATTTGCAGTCCGTCATGGACCTGTCTCGAGTTGAACCCATAATAAGGTTCTAATCGTGTTTGCCGAATCGGAAAGTATGGCAAGAAGACCGTAACATCGAGGTGCGTATGCTCGTATCCCATACATAGTGCAAATAACAAGCCAAAGTTCCAAAAATCTTTTGAAATGACCGCAGATAAGTTAGACCCATTTTGTTCTAAATGGAAATATAAGCAAAAAAAATAGCTGTATATGGAGTGTATCATATCCAGAAATAATCCACGAAATGTAGCTTCACCCAAAACGAGTCTCTGTGTTGTGCACAGCTTCATCAAGGTGTATTGTCGAGCCATATTTCTATAAAGAAAACGGTGTAACAGTAACTGTCAATGGACACCGTTGGAGTAACTACACAAATAGCCCGAGAAGTTATTGCGGAGCTCCAACAAAAATTTGAAAACTAGTTAATATCAATAAACTATACTTTTAGCTGGCCTTCAAGGTCTTATGACCTGACTGCACCAAATCTTTTTTATGGGGTTATGTCAATCAAAAAGACTGCGTGAAATGCCTATAGCAGGATACCAGGGAAACAATGAAGAATCTCTTGTGTTTTTGTTTCGTAATGACAAGACTACGCTGTAAGCATCTGGGGCCCCCACAGTATAATACACTCGAGAAGGTACCGACAGTGAGGCCAAGAATTCACGTCAAGCGCAGGCATCCTAAACGATGATTACTCCTTTTGGACTTAGCAAGTGAACTCCATCTGGTATCTTAAAGAACCAAACTGCTCTAAGCGTGGCTTTTTGGTCTACCAGATTAACCTGATCTAACCTAACCTATGTTAAGCAAGACGTATACAAAACAAAACCCACATATCAGCGGTCCAATAATCGATAATTGAGGTAATTCCGACTTTCAGGTCGCATGAATAATGCTCTAATCATGTGTAGCTGAGCATGGAGGTCATTTATAGTCCATAATTATAAGAAATATTTAGTAATATAAATTAAATAAAATTTGCTCGGAATACTTTTGAATGAAACTACATATATGGAGAGTGTTTAAGACGCTTAATCTTTAGAATTTTTTGATTGATGGTGGCGAACGTTTTATAAATATACTAGAGGACCCGTTCACGCTTCACTGTGGCTGATACATAGATAATACTACTACTACCATCTATATTATTTCTATTAGTTGGATTATAATTATTAGTTAATGAAATATATGAAGCAACTTCTGTCAGTTTACAAAATGAAATATATGAAGCTACTTCTGTCAGTTTACAAAAAAATGGATCATAGAGCATTTCGTGTGTTAATAAATCATTGCTTTTTGGAGGAAAATACTGTTGAATTTGGGCTCAGGGAAATCCACCGATGAAAAGATATTTGCTAAGCTTAAAGTGGCGAAAGCTATGTGCAAAGTAGGTACCTCGCAAGCCGAATTTTTGCGTCGGTGATAGAAACATTGCTCCAACATTTCCCACTGGAGTCCAATCGAGAGTAATTCTAGTGGACTGCATATGATGAACCGGTTCTCAGGCGTGGAAAGACGAAAAAGGCGGCTAGAAAGGTTATTACATCAGTCTTTTGGATGAAGGTGGTATAATACATACTCAATGATTGATTACCGAGCCAGTTATAATCTATTTCACTGCATATTTGGTTGCACTTCTTTTCTACTATTCCAAATACTTAGCAATTTTTTGAGGAAGAATCTGTTTAAAATTGTACGAATATATTCAAATGATTCCTACAAACATGAATTTTGAACAAATGCTTATGATTTGAAATATAATTTTTGTATTTATGAGTTTATTGTGATTTATGATTTATTGAGCCGTTCTTGAGTTATAAATGGTGTAACTAACAACAACTTTCTTTTATATATATAGATTAATAATTTTTTCTTAACTTCAATATGCAAGGATTGAAACTTCTTGAGTGTCAGAGCTGTGAAAGCTATTTGAGCTGTGTTTACCACATATGGCATAAAATCAACAAACCTTTGAATTCTGTAGCAAAGAAAAGATAAATGTTTCTGTACCAGAACTTGATTTTAATAACTTAGTTAGTATGGGATTGTCCGAATCTGAACAATTTTTTCAAAGAAAATTCGATATTTAGTAAAGATAAATAGTAAAATAAAAAGGATTTTCTATCTTGTTTTTAATATTCAGTTTGATTGTCGGCCATTAAATAGTTAGTGTGGTAAAGCTGATTTCAAAGAAATAATAAGTGATTATTTGAAAAAAGCATAGAAAGAGTTTAACTTTTGGAATAAAAACAAAAATATTAAAATATTTTTATTTCGCCAAACAAATGACAAAGCCAAAATAACTATGTAACCTGTGAAGAATATCTGAAGATGAAAAGAATGAAGTGCAATGCTGCTATTTGCTGTCGCCATGAAATTGCTTTGTTCAATAATAAACGCAATGGCATTTTTCATGAGTGTATACTATGAGCAAAGTTTAAGTTTCCAACGCAGATTTGGAGAACGATACTTATTTAGGAGATGATTGTTAAATTTGGAAAATGGTTGTGTAAAGAAATTGTGTCTAAGACCACATCATAGTATACTATCCAAGACCTAACAATGTGTGGATAACTGCAGACTTCTTCTAACGGGTGATTTTTTTGAGGTTAGGATTTTCATGCATTAGTATTTGACAGATCACGTGGGATTTCAGACATGGTGTCAAAGAGAAAGATGCTCAGTATGCTTTGACATTTCATCATGAATAGACTTACTAACGAGCAACGCTTGCAAATCATTGAATTTTATTACCAAAATCAGTGTTCGGTTCGAAATGTGTTTCGCGACAAATTTTGTTCAGCGATGAGGCGCATTTCTGGTTGAATGGCTACGTAAATAAGCAAAATTGCCGCATTTGGGGTGAAGAGCAACCAGAAGCCGTTCAAGAACTGCCCATGCATCCCGAAAAATGCACTGTTTGGTGTGGTTTGTACGCTGGTGGAATCATTGGACCGTATTTTTTCAAAGATGCTGTTGGACGCAACGTTACGGTGAATGGCGATCGCTATCGTTCGATGCTAACAAACTTTTTGTTGCCAAAAATGGAAGAACTGAACTTGGTTGACATGTGGTTTCAACAAGATGGCGCTACATGCCACACAGCTCGCGATTCTATGGCCATTTTGAGGGAAAACTTCGGACAACAATTCATCTCAAGAAATGGACCCGTAAGTTGGCCACCAAGATCATGCGATTTAACGCCTTTAGACTATTTTTTGTGGGGCTACGTCAAGTCTAAAGTCTACAGAAATAAGCCAGCAACTATTCCAGCTTTGGAAGACAACATTTCCGAAGAAATTCGGGCTATTCCGGCCGAAATGCTCGAAAAAGTTGCCCAAAATTGGACTTTCCGAATGGACCACCTAAGACGCAGCCGCGGTCAACATTTAAATGAAATTATCTTTAAAAAGTAAATGTCATGAACCAATCTAACGTTTCAAATAAAGAACCGATGAGATTTTGTAAATTTTATGCGTTTTTTTTTTAAAAAAAGTTGTCAAGCTCTTAAAAAATCACCCTTTATAAAGGTTCAAAACTCTTCCGTGTCTCAGTTGAAATTAGAGCAAATTAAGTGTTTTAGTATTTTTATTATATATAATAAGAAAGGTAACACGATCTTATATTAAAATTGAAACATTGTGACCATTTAAAGGCGAATTTAAGTGAAACTAAAGACAATTGTTTTTAATTTTCAATTCCAAAAAGACGTGAGGCACTGTCATTTGCAGCATGGTCAGATATTTTAACACATTATAACAAACAAATTGTTATTTTCGAAAAAAAAATAAGACAAATTGAGATCTAATATATATCTTTAAACCTGACACAAACCAACGGAGGTAGCAAAATCTGAAGAATTCAAAAAAGGCGACAAAAAGCTATCGTGTAAACACGTGTGTTTAATTATGAGAAAATGTAAAAGGAAATCCAAACGACGAAATAATTAAGTGAAAAAAATTAAAATTCCTTAAAACTAGATTGCCGCTAGCATATTAGCACGTGTACTTAATTAAACTATTTAACTGCAGTGTGTGCTAAGCGCTGCTCACGTCGTCTGCAGAAGCATACATGCAGGCGCAACGCAATTAGACAAGTTCATGCAGGTCTCTATGCACCCACCAAAGCTGCAGATACACGGAAATTGTACGAGTAAACAAAACATGTTTGTATGTGGGTCCTTAAAAGCGTAGGTATGCATGAGCGTGTAAGGAACAGCGAAAAGTGACACAAATCTAAAGCAGCACTTGCCTCCTTGTTTGTTCAACCTTGCTTCTATTTTAGTTTTTGTGCTCATCTGTAGACCTGCCATTTTGCTTTAGACCTGCAATTGACTATCGCGTGCATTTTACTATTTTCCACAACTTTAACTACTACGGCAGTGACTGACAAGCGTATGCCCTTGAGAACAAGCGCACAAATTAACAGCAGATAACACCAGCAGAGTGTTGAAAATGAGCGTCGGAAAAAGAATGAGTAGTATAACTAAAAGAATATAAAAGAAGACTGGCTAAAATTAACTCGACGCTTGGCTGAAAATCGCACAGAAACGTACAAAGCAACCCGTACACGCCAACTCGTAAAGGATTTGAGAGGAAAAAAATCGCATGCGAGAAAAAATAAAAAAATCTAATTAAAGTTACTGTATGCATCTTTCATGCGAACTTTTCAGTAATTTATTTTTTCATTTCTTTACAAATTGTAAGATTTGCTTTACGAGCATGTTCTGCTTTTTTAGGAAACACATAAAAATTTTGCGCTGTTGCAAACAGCGTTAGAAAGACAGCGTAAAGCATGGGGGAAAAGAGAAAAAAATGAGCGAGAAGCGGAAATTGTAGCGCATGGAGAAAAAAGAGCGAAGCCTTTATTGACTATCAAATGTAAAATGCAAAGGGTTGCCAGAGTTAGTCAACATGTTGCAGAGAACAGATATATAATTTTTTTTATATAAGAAAATATGGGTGAGTAAAGAAGTGCAATAAAAACTGATGGCCGCAATTTTTTAATTCACTTATATTCACAAAAATCGAAAGGCTACCACTAACTTGCAACAGCAGCGCTTGTGTGGCAACATCTTTTCTACTAGCTGCCGGGTTTAGTTATAATAGGGCTCGAGAGGGAAGTGAAGAGTAAGAAACAACACGAGAATGACAGCTGCCGTGGTATTTTGAGGCGTTGAGTTGAATTAAGTTATAAAGGAAACATTTTACAACGAGCGCATTAGTGGAGTGAAAACAACAAAGCAAAATGAGCAAAACCAATAGGAAATCTAAGCTTCGGTAGTACCGAAGATACCCTTCATAAATGGAAAGATTCCATACACGAACTTGATTTCGATCAACAAAATTGTAAGAAAGCTATATGCTATAAACGACCGATCTGAACAATTTTTTACGTGGTTCTACCGTTCTTTTGGATAATAATTCATGCCAATGTTTGTGAAGATATTTTGTCAAATAAGAAAGTTTTCCATCGAATTACGTGATTTTGATCGTTTAGTTTGAATGAGAGCAATACATTATATTGATCCAATAACGGACGCGACGACAAATGAGCAGCTTTTTGGTGAGAGAGGAACGTTTTCAAGTTTCTGGTCAATATTTCAACAACTGAGAGACAAGCTGGCGTACAATCAAACAGACGAACATGACTACATCAACTCGACTTATCATGTTGATCATTTATTTTATTTGTAAAAATGTCTTTCGGGATCTCCGCTGCTTTGTGGGCATACTAGGCTGACCCTTCTGTTGAGGGTATAAATATTCAAGCGACTAACGCGCAATGTGTAGATGCAACGTGAAGTTGCACAAATGAGCTAAAGCTAAGATGAAGAAAAAGAAAAATGCAACAATTTTATAAAACAAAAGAAGCAGTATGATCATAGATGTGCGGGAAGGAGCAACAAAGTGAAATTGCATTTCCGGGAACGCAGCCAAGAGACATTGTATTAGCAGCAGCCAGCTGTCTAATATTAAATCGGTGAAAACCATATTCGCAATGCAGTGAGTAATTTAGGTCACATAGCGAGAATTTCCTAAATTATACATACATACATATGTATATATGCATACACAGAGAAAATCTGAAGTAATTTTTATTTGATACCAGTGATAAAATAAATACCAACAATATTAAATAATAGATATAAGTAATAGATCATATTAAATATTGCTTTCTTATTTTACAAGTATTTTATTTTCATAGTTTAGTGCGTATTTATCTCATCAACTTTGTTGCATAAATTTTTTAAATAGGTGGCAACTCTTTGTAAAGTAATTTTCATATTAAATAAATATATTTGGTTTGCAACTCAAACGTAGCAATTGCATTATGATTAGAATTAGATCAAAAAGGTGGCAACCATGTCCAACAAATTAACTCGATTATAACCTGATTTTTTTTTATCAATATTTCAGTATGTTATTAGTTGTAACAACTTTAATGAGTTTTAAGGTTTAAACAGGGGGCAACACTGCTCGTAATACATATTTTCCTTAAACTTCTGTCATTTTGAGTTTATATTTTATATGTTACACAAATTAGGAATATGTAAGATGAGCAATAAGATGAATAAATCAAATAAACGGCAGGTCAACTGAGCAAAAATTGCTCTAGATTACTGTATTATTAGTTTTTGTAAAAAATTTACCGTTATTGCGTACACTATCACAAACCCTTGAAGCGAACAGAGTCCGTTGCGGAAGTCTTTATTGTGTTAAGTTGCTCGGCGTCTTAAGAAATAAAGAATATGACTTGCGATCGCAGAGTGCGTCCTTAATTTTTAAAGTTTTCTGGAATAATAGTACTTCGAAGGTGATTAATAAAAATAAATAAGAAAAATAAAAGTAATGAATTAAATTGCACAATATTTTTAAAGGAGTTTTAAAAATTGTGCACAGTGTAATTTAAAGTAAATTACTCTTAAGATGATTACATTCTCAGTTCTTCAATTTATTGCAAGCGCTCAGTTTAAATATTTTCCTTAATTGAGTTAGTTAAAGAACATTTTTCATTAATGTTTGAGTTTCAATTATAAATTGACTTTCATATAACCCCTGAGTAAGGCTAGCGTTTCTCTAGCCTGATATGTTTATAAATTAGTCTTTTATTGACTCAATTAGCAGCCAGTCTGAAACACCAATAAATGGCATAAGTTTACTTAAGTACTTGATAATTATTAGTAGATATGTATATTCAATTATAGTGTCATTTTCCTTCTATCTTCTTGGTTAGTTCTAATAAAAATCAACAGCTCCTGTCGGAGAAATACCGAAAGTTCACTGCGCCAATACTGGGTTTTTAAACAAATAGATGGGCAATTATGATTTGAGGTTCAATAACTCGGACTAACGTACGGAAGAACTTGGCGCATCTAACGTCGAGATCTTATATTTAAAGCGTACAAAATACAGCTTGTGCAAGAACTGAAGCCGCTCAACCTTTTCTTGCTGCATCGCTTTGCTCTATGAGCTCTTGAAAAGTTTTAAGAAGATCCGACGTTTTCGAGCCAAATTTTGTTCAGCGATGAGGCCCATTTCTGGCTCAATGGGTATGTAAACAAGCGAAATTTTTGCATTTGGGACGAAAAGCAATCTGAAGAGATTCAAGGGCTGCAATTTTATTCAGAAAAAACAACGATTTGGTGTGGTTTATGGACCGATAGAATCATGCCTGTAATTGAAGCTCGCGTGCTATTTGCCAGTTTCCATTCGAAATGTTCGAGCGAGTCATCGGAAATTGGATTAAACGGATAGACCATCTGAGACGTAGGCCAGACCAACAATTGAATGAGGTAATCTTCAAAAAATAAATGCTAAAGAATGTTCTTTCAAATGATAATAAACACTTCCTATGGAAATTGAAGCTTCTAAGTATTTTATTTAAACAAATGAGGAATCTCAAAATGCTTCACTTCTTCTTCTTAATTGGCGTAAAATGGTTCACATTTTATAGTAAAATACTAATGCCTAGATTACTTAAGCTCTGAGGCTTATAACAGAATTTTTTTGTTTCGGCAATATCGAGCAAAAGGCAGAAGGGCTTTAAACAAAGGCTACTATAGAGCGGATATTCGTTATATAGTGAATATATTTGATACATAAAGGTGAAGTATTTGGACCAGTTTCTTCATAGCCAAAATTTACCCTGAATTTATACTCCCAAATTCTGTTATTTCAGCATTTTAACCCCTCATATATCGGTCAATCGTTAAAACACACATTGTCTTTTGCGCCTAAAAGCACACACAACTCTACACGCATCTTAAAACGATTACCATTAACAGATGGGTTTGTTCCTTACAGCTACTAACATGACCACCATTGTTACTATAGTTACCTTGCGTACATCAACACTAACAAAAACAAATGCACAAAGAATATGTACCACCTTCGCTCAAATACACTAACAAAAGCCTTCATTTTGATAGCGTACAAGACCTCAAACGCACAGCACAGACTAAAACAACCAGCTGCAACTGCAACTCTTAGCGCCTTATCAGCGCGCTGCACACAAAGCGCAGTGCCGAAGACAACAATGACGATAACTTTGCCATTAACATCATTGTCAACAAGTACAACAAGCACAGCGAGCGCAACCACTACGGAATGTCAACAGTTGCATTGACAAAAGGCGGCAGGAATACAAAACACGAAGCTTCGCCTGTAGCGCTACTGTGGTAGGAGTGGCAGCAGCAGCGATTGCTCGAACAAGCGCTGCAAATGAGAAATCTCTAGGCTTTGAGCAGCGCCAGGTGTATTTCATTTTCGTGTACTAACTGTCATTGTTGTTATTGTTTTGAAGGTAACTATTATGAGGTAGTGCATCATTAGGAACTCTTATCAGTGTTGTTACATAAACGAACAGCTTCGGTTTGTAAGTGTGTGTGACTGATGCCATTTGCATATTTTTGCATAGTTTTAGGGTGTGCTTGCCAGCTGCATATGTGTAAGTTGCAATTCCTGTAAGAATTCTTTTGTTCTGCGTGTGCTAACTAAAAGCTTTTGTTTGATATTTTGGACTCTGCTTGCTGATTTTTTATATTTTCGAGGATTTTTGCATTTTGTGTCTATTTTGTTTGTAAAGCTATTGCTTAACACTCTATATTTTCTATTAAGGGATTTGTGAAAAGCAGTTTTTTTTAATATGCGAGGGATTTATATAAGAAAAAGTAGTTTAAAATCACTTATTAGTGGATTTGTTTCTAAACTGCGTCAAAATATATTTCGTATAGACTTCCTAAAATTTTTTACAACCAATTGGCCGCTCGCTCACTCTTATTTAAGTTAATAAAACTCCACATCACCATTCACATCCAACAGTCACGCAAGTAATAATACATAATAAATGTGTTTATAATAAAAACAAAGCAATAAATTAATTGACTTACGAGCTGGTGTTTGGCATATTTTCATTGCGCCTATAAATATGCTAACGAGTCAGGCGCTAATAAAGAAATTTAATGCCTTCTATAAAACCAGGTGACCTCGCGTATAAACAGACGCTAGCAAGAAGGCCTTTAGAAATTCATATAAAGTACTTATACAAGATATTATTCGTTTTCTATATTAACCATGCCTTGTAGGAAATATATACTACACATACCAATTTACTGAAAAGACTCGGTTTAATTTGTATTAAAGCAAAATAAAAATTTTGTGAGTATTAATATAGGGTGATTTTTTAAGAGCTTGATAACTTTTTTTAAAAAAAAAACGCATAAAATTTGCAAAATCTCATCGGTTCTTTATTTGAAACGTTAGATTGGTTCATGACATTTACTTTTTGAAGATAATTTCATTTAAATGTTGACCGCGGCTGCGTCTTAGGTGGTCCATTCGGAAAGTCCAATTTTGGGCAACTTTTTCGAGCATTTCGGCCGGAATAGCCCGAATTTCTTCGGAAATGTTGTCTTCCAAAGCTGGAATAGTTGCTGGCTTATTTCTGTAGACTTTAGACTTGACGTAGCCCCACAAAAAATAGTCTAAAGGCGTTAAATCGCATGATCTTGGTGGCCAACTTACGGGTCCATTTCTTGAGATGAATTGTTGTCCGAAGTTTTCCCTCAAAATGGCCATAGAATCGCGAGCTGTGTGGCATGTAGCGCCATCTTGTTGAAACCACATGTCAACCAAGTTCAGTTCTTCCATTTTTGGCAACAAAAAGTTTGTTAGCATCGAACGATAGCGATCGCCATTCACCGTAACGTTGCGTCCAACAGCATCTTTGAAAAAATACGGTCCAATGATTCCACCAGCGTACAAACCACACCAAACAGTGCATTTTTCGGGATGCATGGGCAGTTCTTGAACGGCTTCTGGTTGCTCTTCACCCCAAATGCGGCAATTTTGCTTATTTACGTAGCCATTCAACCAGAAATGAGCCTCATCGCTGAACAAAACACGCGCGCGAAACACATTACGAACCGAACACTGATTTTGGTAATAAAATTCAATGATTTGCAAGCGTTGCTCGTTAGTAAGTCTGTTCATGATGAAATGTCAAAGCATACTGAGCATCTTTCTCTTTGACACCATGTCTGAAATCCCACGTGATCTGTCAAATACTAATGCATGAAAATCCTAACCTCAAAAAAATCACCCGTTAGAAGTTGTGCCCAAAAATTACAGATTTCCATTATTAAGACAAGCTTTATGGTATAGTAGATTTGTCAAACCTTCATACTCACATAAGTAAACAAAGATAACTTTTTGAAACGAAATGAAATCGAACCGCTTCTGAAGTGATTGGTAACAAGAGACGAAAAGTGGATCAAATGCGACAATAATGTGCAAAGATATCATGGTCCATGCACGGTGAAGCGCAAAAAATATTCGCAAAGCTAGGATTGACGCCTCGAAAGGTTATGGTGTGTGTTTGGAGGGATTGGAAAGTAATCATACACTATGAGCTACTCCAAATTGGTCGAACGATTAATTCTATATTTTACTGTCAACAGCTGGTGAGATTGAAGCAAGCAATTGAAAAAACGGCCAGAACTGCTCTATAAAAAGGGCTTTGTCTTCCATCAGAACAACGCTAGACCACACATATCTTTGATGACTCGTCACAAAATGGAAGGGCTTGGTTGGGAGATTTTGTTGCATCCACCATATAGTGCTGACCTTGCACCATCGGACTACCATTTGTTTCGGTCAATGCAGAACTCCTTTATTGGAGTAAAGTTGGCTTCAAAGAAGCCTGTAAAAATTACTTGTCACAGTTTTTTGCCACGAAAGCAGAAAAGTTTTACACCGATGGAATAATGTCTCTAGTGGAAAATGGCAAAAAGTGGTCGACCAAAATGGTACATATTTTGTTTGAAAATAAATAAAAAAAAATAATAAAAACATGAAAAATTATCTTTTTCGATAATCTGTTTTTGAAATGAATAAATATAAAACTAATTTCCGTAGTTTCCGTAGAAGAAGTTGATTTAAATAGTTCAGTTTGTATGACAGCTATATGATATAGTGGTCCGATCTAAAAAGGTTTCACTCAGTGCTGTAGCGCTGCTTTATGTAATAATTCTTGTAAAATTTTGCAAAGATACCTCGACAAATAAAAAAATTTCCATAAAAGATTTTGAGTTTGATGATTCGGTTTGTATGGCAGCTATTTGCTATAGTGCTTCGATATCGACCGTATCGACAAATGAGTAGTTTCTTAAGGAGAAAATAATGTGTGCAGAATTTCAGGGCTTAGTTTGCATATATAGAGATAGATACTTGATGGACGATAAAGCGTCGCCAACATTCGTTTTTTCGAGTTCTTATATCATGGCTAACTGATATATCCTGTATATGACTTAATCCAAATAGTATGCTCCTTTTATGGTTTTGACACCGTTAATAAGAAAGTAAGTTCCCATTGTCTATAAGCAATTTCTCGGCTTGTTTGCACTAGCATTACTTGTATTTAGAGGTCATTAGCTTGCCAATTCGCGTTGGATAGTTATGATTATCTACCAGCTATTCACCAGTTAAATGTCGAAGTTTACTAGAAAAATACTCGAAATTCGCATAGAAAAGCTTATAACGAAAAAATTGGCAGAAAACAGCAACAACAAGCAAAGTAACACATATTCATATATCACATATCAAACTCCGCTCCCCTTTCGGATATTGGTATGGGAGCGATGTGGCGGAAACATAAACTATATGTCGACACTGTTGTAATTTTTCGCCTCCCCTTTCCAATTAAGTCTCCATATGTAAGTGCGCCTTTGTACATTGGGGTAGAGTCAATAAAAATATTATAACGCAATAAATGCGTAGAAATATGCATAAAGAGGGTGAAGAAAAAACACGCATGGCATGCCAAAGGAAAGGACAATTTAATCCTCATATGAATATGTACGCGTTTATATCTATATGTATACCGAAGCAAAGCATGTAGCATCTTCGAGAGCTGCAGCTATTCGTTTGAGTTGGCTTGTATTAACACAAATGTATTTAAGCACGCTTGTATGTGTGTGTGCATGTGCTTGTCGCCAAATCTTTTCATGTACGAGACAATAATAATAATAAATATCAAATGAAACGGAAGCAAATCGTAGCATATTGTTAGCAGCGGAAGCTGCTATGATCCGTGAATTATGCTACAGTTTTGCAAATGCTTGCATATGCACACATACATACAATATGTACTATAGCAGCTTCGCGACTCAATGCTTTTTGCTTTTGCTGAATTTGGGCAACCGGAAAGTCAAATCTTCAGCGTTCAACCGAAACGGAATTCAAGCGAAGTAATTTATTAAAGTATGTGTAAGTATGTATTTATAAAGTCAAACGACAGGAAAAGCGGGTAATCAAGCTGTCGTGTCAAAAACATATTTTTTGGCGTGTTGAGGCATATGTTTGCTGGCGTTAAGATAAATTGAATACAAATTCAATTAATATAGTATTGGAAAAAGTGAAGACAAATGCAAGAAAAGATACTATAATTAAAAAAATATGTATATATTTGACAAATATTTTTTCTCTTCATTTAGGTTTACAATTTCCCATTGCAATTTACCATATCTCCATTAATATAAGCAAATATGTATATTTTGGAATAAATGAGTATGTTTATGTTGCAATTCTACAGGAATTGTTGTGCGACTGTTCGGCTCACTATTTTATATTAACATCTGTGGAGTCGCCACATGAGTCATGATCATAGTTTCAGATAAATCTCTGTGGCAACTATATGTAGCAACAATGCTACAGTTCCCCTATGTGAGTGTTTTCATTACTAGGAAATGCCATAAAGAGTAAAGCCTGATAAGAGAGGCAGGGAAATACTCTGCTACTGACTGAGGTATGATCATATTGGCTCTGATATTAGGAGACTTAGGGAGAGAAGCATAGATTCACGAATATGAATGATCTATGGTAAATATAAAGTTAAACCGAATGCTGCAAATCAGTTCCTTATAGTCAGCTAGAGTGATCAGAATTCACTAGTATTGCGAGTTTTTAAATAAGAATTTTTTTTGCCAAACTTAAAAACAAAAATAACATTAAGGATATATTCCCCGACATATACATTAATGATAACTATATTAAGACCTAATCTCAAAGCAATTCAATCGACTTTAGATAAACCAATAATTATAGCTTATTAATTCGACAAAATTGGGTTTTTTTCAATCCACATACAGTACAGTACTTCAGGGATGATCAACTTTTCTATATCATTTTTGCCCTTCGATTTCTCCTTTGCTTCAAAGTAGACCCTCACCTCTTCATTCGACGAAAATTCCTTTCCAGCGAACATGTTGGACCTGATCTGGAGAATACAATGGAGATCTGGATAAGCAATTCGAAGCCCGATTCATGTATTTTTGCCATCGTTTTCGTCCTTCAAATGGAGTTGTTTCTTACTCAAATATTCGTGTATGTGATCATGTACACCTTGATATCTTTAGAGTGCCTGCTTTCTCAAATAACTTCAGTTTATGGTCATCCAAAATTATTTTTTGCCCTTTTTAGATGTTTTCGTCGGTAACAAACTGCTTTGGGCGTTCATCGTCTCTGCTGCATACTTAGGATACTAAAACTTGATACTTGGATTTTCTACGGCAATGTCCCGGAAACTCGTCATTAAGCCAAGTTTTTGCTTTAACTATACTTTTTCCTTTAAAAAACCTATATTTTCCCAATAATCGAATTCCATATTTTTCACAATAATAAAAGTTGCCTCACTCAAAATGACATAATTCCCAAACTAAGCACAGACGGCTGTCAAGTTTATTAATGCGCCGTTTTAAAGCTAGGCCTAACTAAAAATCATTTGGATTTACTTAGTGACGACCTCTATGTATCAGGCCGGAGACTTTTCTATTGATTTGTTACAAATAACTCAGTAGAATATGTTTTTTTACAAGGTTCTAGAAGTATATATTATACAATCTTAGTATTTCCATCACGAATCTAAAACGTAAATTTCGGTATAAAGTTATGAATCTGTCGAACGGCATTTTTATGTTTGGAATTTTTGTTTAATTAAGTGACGCGAATTGAGTAGTGTTGACACTTTCAATCACGTAAGAATGCGAAAAATTAAAGAGCTTGGTACTGAAGTCGGACGAAACGTTGTGGAGAGCAGAAAAAAGTTTTCGGTTAGAAAATAATTGGTAAAACTTATTAACCGGAACACTGTGGCACATATTATGCAAAAGTTTAAAAAAGCAAAAGCCAAAAAATGTAAAACAATAAAGGAAGATGGAAGTATAGTCAGGAAATCATGTCAAATCGTCGGATACCTGCTACAAAAATGTCCGCTGATGTAAATTTTGCATTCAGCGTTGATGTTTTAAACCAGACTGTCAGACGTCGTATTAGATCTACTGTATTTAATGGAAAAATCGCTGCGAGAAGACATTTTATTAACCTTTTATTATCGGGTCTGACGGCATTAAAAACCTCTCGAGGAAGGTATGAGAACGATATAAGGTGGACTGTTTGCGTCCTACAGTAAACATGGCGGACGATAAATTTGAAGTAAACCAAGTTCCATTATTTTGTTGCTTTCTATGTCTTTTTTTTTATTGTCAAAAATCAAGTAAAGTGTAACTATGGAGCCAAGGAACAATGTGATAAAGATAGAATTTTTAGATGAAATTATGAACAACGCCGGTGTCTACTCCATTAAAGAAGAATATTATAAACAAAGATACATAAGTACAGGGACATTTTAAAAATAAATCTCGTCCCAAAAGCGAAGGATAAGGGTTTTTCAGGGTCATTTACGATTCAACATAGTGGAGATCCGCAGCATACAGCCAATCAGTAGCCCAATTAAGATCTTAAACTGGCCCCCGATTTTAAATCTTATTAAGCATTTGAAAAAATAAATTGCAAGCAAAGGCCATTAAATATCTGAAAAAAATTCAAGTTAAAAGTGGAACAATATTTCATCGGTCTTCTCTTAAAAAGCTCGTGGTATCAAGGTTTAAGCGTTGGCAAGCTGCAATATCAATAAGAGGGTGTGACTAATCTTGTTGCAATATAATCTCCATCGTAAATTATTTCTTCTCTTTCGGAGTTTAAGTAGACTTCGTGTCACAGCGTTGAAATCAAAGTGTTCAGAGATTTTTTTGATTTTATTATTTTGAAATCGCCAATTATCAAAGGTAAGTGGGTACTTTATATCAAAGAAATATTTATTCACATTTCGATTTAATGTGCACATAAATACATATATATCATGGATTTAGAAGATTTTTATAATCTTATCGCCCAGTTGCTGCCCAGTACTTGATCTAATATGCTGGCTGCTTTAGAAAACGATAAAATGTTTCTGGATCATAAAATCTTTTAGAAATTCTAGCATTAAAAAGCGGTGATAAAATCAGAAGCAAGCATGCGTATATAACGCCTATATTCGAACATAATGCCTGTAAGTGGGCAGCAATAAAATTTTGCACCTTTTATGAGTTAATCATAAAAGCACTTGGAAGAGGCAAGCGGGCGAGACGCAATAATCTAAGGCGATATAATCAAGGCGATGCTGTATATGATGATTCATAGATATATGTATATGACTGCATATATTTTGGTATAAAGTAACTTTTATTGCAGACGAGTTGCCTCATTGCTTTCTAACTGGACAATTTATGCCCATCTAATAGCTCTGCTTCCAACTTGCTTTTTCATTTTTCAATATACGCGACTTTTAACTTCGATGCATTTATTTTTATGATCTCAACTCAATTCTGTGATATTTTTTCTAATTTACGATCTTTCCTTATGTTGCTGCCCTTATCGGTTTATACCTCAAATTTCCATTGCAAACACGTTATAGCAATTTTTCATTCAACCACTCTCTCCAATAACTCTCGTTACTTTCATTTTGGTTGCCCGCCTTGCAATTTAATTCCCCAATCTCTTTTTATGTGCTTTTAATCTATTAAACTTCAATCAACTTCAAATTGCATTTATTGCCAACAACAACAATGCAGGCAATTTCTGCGTTGTAGCAAGGCGAGTTGTCAAATTTGCAATTCGTTAAAGAAAGCGAACGCAAAAAGCGATTGGAAATGTCAACACAGTCAAGTGGATGTTGCAGCACATACACGAAAACATAAAAAATATATAAAAGCACATATAAATATGTACATACTTATATTTATATATGTGTGCATAAATACTCCAATATCCATCACTCATCACACACGCTGATTGGGAAATGTCAATAATTTTTATGAGGTCCATAAATGTGCGCGGCAATATGTTGCATGGCTGTCAAAGCGCCACAGGCAAGGCAGTTTGTGCTTCCACAGGCAGCTTTGCAGGTGGGTCGGCGTGGAAATTGTGCATTCAAAGAAGCCGCACAACTTAATAAAATAAACCAATAAAATGTTGAATGAGTATATGATGAACGCTGTTTATACCGTTATAAAAAAATATGCGCAAATAATTTTGAATATTTTTTTTGGCATTTTTTATGAGGGTTCCTCAGTACTGACTGACTCAAAAGATGCCACAAAATACACTCAAGAAAAAAGCGGAAAAAATTGCCATAAAACTGATTGTAAGAAAATCAACCTTTTCAACAGATTTCGATTATGCATAAAACGAAATGGTTATCAAGCACTTACAAGCACATAAGTTCACACAAATGTGTACAAATGTATGCAAATATCTCGAAAAAAACGTCACATAAAACATATACTGCCATCGAAACTTCATTTCTTAGCATATCAGCAGGCGCTCGCATGCAAATATCTTCACAGCCACACACATTCGCATACATTCGTTAACATTTGTATTAATATATTATTTGGTTCATGCCACTTATGTGCCAGTGTGTGGTTTTTTCACTTGTCAGCTGTCATTTGCAGCCAATTCTGCATGGCAGCCTTGCCAAAAAGGCTTCGTTTTGCCATTTGCCCAGGCGCGTGCTGTGTTGACTTTATGCTTTTAGTTTACAAAAGATTTTTCTTTATGCAAAAATTGTGTGATCTCTTGATGCAAACATACTCATATACCATATGCACGTGTGTGCGTGGACAATTTATTGTATTTATAAAGTGATACCTTTTGTGAAAAGGATAAAAGTCATTTTAAGATTATTATAACACACACAGCGTGCCAAACACAAAAGCCAAATGCCTGATATAGAAGGCATTAAGCATTATTTGTGTGACATTATTGTTTGACAAAAATGTGATTTTGATTTATATTTGTTGTGCATTCAACGCGCAAACTTCGTCAAATTGCTTTGTCAAGGTATTTTGCAAGAAAAGGGCATGTATTTCAAATAAAAAATGTTAAGTGGTTTTTGAGCAAAAGAAAGTTGGAAATAAAAAAAAATTAAATTGTTATTGTTTGCGGTAACATATTTATTATTTTTTGGTAATAATTTAAATATTATTTTCTTTTGTCGAGAGAATGTTTTTTAAACAAAGGATTTTAGGTTAAATTAGATTTCTGACACAGTAATCTTGTGGCTTCTACTTGAGCAATTGACGGTTCACTTGAACGAGCCTTTGTGCTGTCAGAAACGGTTAGGCATGGATCAAGAGACATAATAAATGATGTACCGCCGAAGCGCTTGGAGTTTTTCAACAAACTGTTGAGGAAATTATTTTCGATGCCACACTCTATATTGGAGTTTCGAACAAGCTTACCTCTACACTATATTTTCCTACACATTAATATTAATTTTCCAAGTTACATACATTTATTTTAAAGATCTTTCCACTGCAGTGTCTTCCAAGGCGAAGTGGGTGTCATGAAGGTAGTAGTAGATCTGCAGTACCGTAGTGCATCTTTCTTCATAGTGCTGGCTATCCACTCGAATAGTTGGGCAGCCATATTTTTCTTGAATTGGCTGATTGTACGCTCACGACTAGTGAAGGGTTGGCAAGACTCCTTATCTCTAGCATCGAGTTATTTTATAAGACTGGTTTGGGTGCCTGTCTGTAGCGGTAGTGTAAAAAACTGTAGAACTCGTGAGCTTACTTGGACAGGTAATTCAGTCTAAATTACTCTGAGATGGGAACGGACGTAGAGATAATTCACCTAAACAGATTTGTGATAGGTACAACAGTCGTTCTGTTTTACGAGAGTGCCTGCCCATGGCTTTACCCCACGGGGGTTAACAGCATATAAATAAAAACAATGCGCTAAGCAGCGCCCAAAATAGTACATGCAATAAAAAATCTATGAAAATTCCATACAGCCCTACTTAAAAAGCCGAATATACCGAGAAGTACTAATGACAGCGATTTGGCCCTCGAACCTTTTCTGTAGCAAATAAAATTTCCTACAAGCTTATTATTTAAATTTTTTGTAGCTTTTGTCATTTACGAGATACGAGTAAATACAAAACTACTACCTCGCCGGTGTCAGTTTCGACTTTGTCGCAGTGGGCACTTTTGTAGAGTGTTCAATTCTAAAGAATATGCGTCTAAATTCAAAGCGATGCCATAAAATGCCTCTGAGCTATTGAAATTTAAAGCAAAATAATCGCGATTTAAGTGTGTTTTCTATGGAAAATTTTTACATGCCGTGGTTGAGTCATTAATGTTAATATTAAGGGCTCAAATTTTCAGGGATTTTTTTTTTGGATATTTCCAAGGAAATTTCATGATGGGACCAAAAAAAAAAAATAAACACAATCTTCTGCGAACATCTGAACCGCTTAAAGCAGGCAATCGACCAGAAGCGACCAGAAGGGTATAGTGTTCCACCAGGACAACGCCAGACCACACACTCGTTGATGACTCGTCAAAAGCTACGGGAGCTCGGATGGGAGGTTTTATCACATCCATCATATAGCTCGGACATAGCGCCAAGTGATTACCACCTGTTCCTGTCCATGGCGAATGCCCTTGTTGGTGTAAAGTAGAACTCAAAAGAGGCTTGTGAAAAGTGGCTGTCCGAGTTCTTCGCAAATAAGGAGGGGGGCTTCTACGAGGGGAGTACGAAGAAGTTGCCGTCTAGATGGAAACAGATTATAGAATGAAAGGGCGCATATTTGAACTAAATCCGATCACTGTAACACTTTTTATAAAGCATTGAATAAAGAGCAAAAAAGGCGGAAGCGGAGGATATTTGACAAATAATATTTGATTAGAATATTTTATTGTTATTGCCACTTTGTCCATAAGACATAATGTTTTGGACATATTTAAGACAAAACATTTTACTTAACCCCAATTTGGAAATTAATCAATAAGAATATGTGACATTATTGGTAATATGTTATACTGAAGCATAATAAAGTTCTGAAAGCAGATGCTTCTTAGAGCTCTCAACTATAATAAAAAAGCTATCATCATATCTTCTAAAAGAAAAGATTAAAGCCTAAACTGGCTGTAAAATAAATCTCTTGAAATATCGACATCAGTCCAGTTTTAAACTAACTACGCAAAACTTAGAAATTTTTTTAGAAATGCCATCAAATATTCATACTCAAAAACAATTATATGCATTCTTATTAACAAAAATATCAAATAGTTAAATCATACAAAGATGAGAGGGTGTGTGAGCTGCTGTCTGCTCCTTGCACACAAATAACCAATTGCAAGAATGCACATGAAAGTGGCAAAATAATTTATTTGTCACAGCGACCGGCTGGTGCAACGCCAATGTAGCCGCATACATAAACACACACATATTTACATTTACAAACATTCAACCATATTTAATCCAATCACACTTAAGGCATCGATGTGAAAAAAATGTGATTCACCTGGGCCTGAGGTTGCCTGCAAACCGACGGCGGAAACAAATAACAAACAGTGAATAAAAAATAAAAATAAAAGTAACAACTCTACAACGTTAATAATATTTTCCGCCATTTTCACATATCCCTCCGTGGAGTGTGCACCTTAGTCAGCTTGGAAGCGCAATCATAAAATTGCCGCTACAGCGCAGACAAGCATAAAAAATCGCAATGGTGAGGTTGGAAGTTGTTCCTATGGTGTCACAGTAGCTGTGTGTGTGTGTGTGTGTGCCGGTAGTAGTTGTGTTGGCATACTCTTGCCAACTTAAAAATGAATTAACCATAAAATTCAGTGCCGATAGTAGCGGGCGGGGCGCGTGGCAAGGATCCGCCGAGTCGCTGTATGTGGTGCAATGAAATGCAAAGGCATTCGAATGCAATTGTAAATATGTGTCTGCAGTTGAGCGCGTTATTAACCTGCTTTAAATGCGAGTTTAAATGTTTATGTGCATAACAAAGGCATAAACATAAGTCCACCAGCCAGTTTGCTGCAGCTGTTTATGTGGAAATAAAAAATCCAACCGAGCACAGAGTGGTTCAAATGCATGGTATATTGTATTTTTGTTTTTTGAAAGGTATTATATTGTTCATTTGGTTCGGCTGGTTTTGGCCTTGTGAAAGGCTGGTATTAACATATTGTGGGAGAATGGATACAAATTCTTTGTAGATCATAAGGTATTATTAGAGTTTCGCCTTAAGGATTTATTGTGTAAAAAAATGAAAACAAATCATTAAGTTAGGTCGTAGAGTTGAGCCTGATTAATGGATACTACTTAGGCCAGTGCTTGTTCCTTGAGTTATATATAAACCTTAAAGTGGATCACCAGATCTTCATACAACAGATCAATGATTTGTTTTGAGTTTACCACAAATTTGTTAAGGCAGTTAATATCAATCCCATCCTGTGCGCTAGGTTTGCCGAATGTGTATCTACCGAGATTGAAATATGGCAAAAGCGGAACAATATAGGAGAAATGGGCAGAATGATTCCACCTTGCCTTCCTGTCTAGTGCTTTGTCAAGTCCGGCAAAATATTTATCTGCACCGCTTGTGAACCTATTAGACAACGTCTAGTCAGAACACCTACAATTGTGTCGATATCGGCTTGGTTTAAAGAAAATAGTTCAGAAGATCTCTTACGGTTCACTTTGTGCATAAACGTCTTGTAGATGCACCAGTTTTTTCTTACCGAGTTCACTGGAAGTCCAAAAGGTCAAGCGTTAGAGCGGAAAGGAAATTAGAAAGCAGACTCGATTTCAATCCGATGAAATTCTCTCCCTAACAAACACATCCGTTTTGCAGTTTCCGGCGATTCCGCTATGACCGAGCACATATACATACAAGTCTTATACGGAAAAAGCTTGAAGCAATCGAGCTCGGCTATCGGAGTGAATGCACACCTCTATATCTCAAGTTATAATCACTGGATTCTTTTTGAAGTTTGGGATGAATATTTTTTTATTATTTATATTTCTTCTATTTGAATTAAATAAATACTGAAAATGTTAAATTTTTAATCAAAAAAAAAAAACGAGAAAGTTAAAAAAAATAAGTGAAAAATTAATCTTTATTTTTGAGTAACCGTTATTTTATGAAATTGTACTCTTAGCTTTGTTGGTTTATGCGATAATTACTTTTGTACCCAAGGAGTCAGGAACTCGTCATTTGACAAAGGTTGAAACCGCGAAGACAATGATGTGATCCTCTTGTTTCTTGACTCGAAAAAAATTGGCTTTACGATATAGTTCATATTTCTGCTTAGAAGAAATCTTGTTCAAATGCATGTTTCCATTATTTGGCTACGAAAAATACGTCTTTGCAGTAGCGCTCAAGGTAGATCCCATTATCTTTATATAGTACTGAAGAGGGACTCAACTTGACAATTTAATCTGAAAGTTAGGATAAACTATCGAATGTTTCTCTTTTGGTTTTATTGAACAAATTTGAGCGCAAAAACAATTTGCATTGACATTTTGGAATGAAATGGCTTCTACTGAGCCAATATTTGGGATTACGTTTTTCAAGATGTCCCGATGAGAAGCTCGTGCTAACTGAAAAACAATAAAAATCGGCATCTTAGTCTATATAAGAATTCCTAGTAAAGTACGCAAGATATTGGCTTTAGATCAGTTTTTATTTTAAACAGGATCAATTTGGAGTTTAGGACCACCAAAAGTTAGCATTTTGATTATCAACAAGCATATGAAACACCCTATACACACATACTACATACTCATGATCATTGGAGACTACATGCGGGTGCTGTCGTTGGAATGTTTTGGGCAATTGGGACTTGTCTTTGCAGAAAAAAAAATAAACTGAAAAAGAACGATGAACAACAATGACAATAAATGCAACGCTGCCACTATGCTACTGCCACCGCTGAATGCATTGAAATTTATGGCAATCATAAAAATTCATTTCCACCGTGTGGCACGAGTATAGCTTGCAACCACTACCGGCAGGATCACTGAGAGTCGCCACATAAAATGCTACTGTGTTTTTTAGCGTGTATGTGTTTATTTTGGAGAGTTTGTAAAAGTATGTGTGAGTGTGAGTGTGTGTGTGCTTGCGTGTGTCATGCTACCTTATTTAATATTAAGTGCGAGCGAAAGTGGCATCGTGGAAGTTCATTTTATGCTGCTGCATGCCTTCGAAAATCACCGACTACGTACCGGAGAGCGCCAATGACGCTCGGAGCATACGAACATACGAAAAGAGGCGCCAAATAAAGTCGATGGCAACAAATGTGGTGCAGGCGAAATGGCTGTAAACACCCATCATACATTCAAACTGGCAAATTACATGAGGCGAACACACAAACACAAACACACATAATTGTGTGTATATGACAGAGTAGTGCCGCTGCAATAACTGCCACGAACGCAACATTATTATCCACCTATAAGGTGTACCGGGCTGCCGTGACATACAAAGCACACATATTAATGAACAAAACCAGTAACCAATAAAAACAAAAATAACAACAACACCACAGAAAACGCGTGCTCACCTCTTCCGTGTGCACCTCTTTGGCGCATTTATCTACCTCTGCGCTTTGTAATACAGTTTATGACAGCTCAGGTGAATTGACAAAATTTATAGGCAAATATTCGTGCTTTTATGTGTCATAATGGTAGCATACATATAGGCGCCTGAGCATAGCGCATGCATCACACATGAATTGTCTCACATGTTGCGAGCAAAGTACATTTGCAACAACAACAACTGTATACATATAATGTGCACTCGAACATTGTGTTTATGTTTTGGTTTATAGCTCATAATGTGCCATTACAAATAAATAATTTAATTGCGAAGACAATTTCATATTGACTAAAGGTTTTTATGGTACTCAGTCGTAAATTTGTAATGGGAAACTACAAAATATTTTGGACGGAACATACATTCATGAGAAAAATATTGTGTTCTAATGTAGTAGTAGTATCGGTAGTATATACGAGAGAAGTTTGAGTTTGAATATGAAATCTGAATACTTTAAAATTATATCGTTGCATATTTTTGGGAGCCATACATATAATTTTACTTTATATTTTACTTTGTAAATTACTTGCCTACCATTTTCAAGGACATCTTGAACTTTTTGACAAAGAAAATTCATCATATTTCGACTCATGAAAAACCATGGACCGGTGAGTTCCTAACGACTTTTCACAACTGGGCGAGTATTTGTGCCATGACTTGCTTAAAGTGCTGACTAATTGGAAAATATTTTGTGACTACACGAAGTTCTAAAAAGATTTTGAATATTGGATTAATCTAACTATTTGCGCTATGAAGAGCGATCTACGGCTCCGGGTGCGAACAAGGCCACACTAATATTCTCTCTTCTCTCCTCCTCTAACTACACCTTTGAAAACTTGGATCCTTGCGTTGCAGAGATGAGAACGGAGAAAGGCTCAGGGAGCTTTTTCATGAAAGATTCGAAGTTAGGAAGGGTGGTTTTCTCTAAGAAGCTCTCCGTCAGGCTTAGCTTTAGACCACTAGACCACTGTAATGTGTTTCTGGCAGAAGTGGATGCTAAAGAGATGGCGATATACGTTCTGCTACGAAGTACAGCTTCTTTTAGAAAAGTGAGCATTCACTCTGACAAAATTCATTCACGGAGTGTCTGACCTCACTTAAAATAGCATCAAGCTACTTTACCAACAAACTCGTTTGGGTACCTGGTCCTACGACAGTCGAGCATAAGTAACCGGAGCGGATTCGAGGGAGCTTAGCTGGTGTTGGTCGACTGCGAAATCTTTACCTCTGACTAATCTTGTGCAATGGCATAAACTTGTGTGTGGCTTAATGCACTGGTCTTATCACAAATTATACAGTATTTTTAGAATACTCAACAGTACAGCGTTCTGAATTGCCCAAATGAGATCTCCGTTACGATCGATGGTCCATACAAATGATTAATGACATATTAGTACTCTGCGTCAATATGAAACGAAGCAACGATAATTGCTTTCAGCAGTAAGTTGAACTAAACAATAAATAATTATATTGAGGAAACGGTCTCGACACCACTGAGATCATGACTCTTGTTCATTCAGCTATTCCCCATGATACGTCAAGTTAATTTTCTTTGCTGAGTATAGATTGCTTAGGTGGAAATTAATATATGGAACTTTTATGGCAATTTATTCGTTGCGATGTGCTTGAAAACCTTCACTAGAATTCACATTTAAAGTGTTCGTATGGTTGAAATTCCGTTCCGTTCGAAATATGATAATTTTATGTATTTTTTCTGTCTTCCTCTATTTAACTAAAGTATAGGAATTATACTATATATTATCATTAACTATCACAACCATTTCCTCTGCTAGTAGTTAGACATAACTAAGTTAAACAAGACAACGTTAAGTTTTATTGTACTGAAGCTATGGTTAGGTTGGGTTAATCTGGTAGTTCAACGCTTGATTCTGAACATTCAATTTGCATGGAAGCTATCTGCAATAGTGCTCCGAAATTGCCCGTACTGAAAAATGAGTGGTTTCTGGGGGCGAAAAGGATGTATGCAGAAATATCAAAAACTGACTAGGACTAGTTATCATTAGAGGGTCTCATTATTGTATTCCTCCTCATACGACAATTGTGAATTTAATGCCTTTATGATTTTATTCAATTTCACTCCATAACTTTTGCTAATTTCTTTAAGTATGCCACAAGACGGTTTTTATCGCAGTTTGCGCGCTCCACAGCCGAGTTGTATTACACAGCAGCCGAATGCAGGTCAGGAAAGCTGATAAGCCTGCTTGTTTACATATAAGGTTATATATGGTTATACATATGTATGTGTAATATATAATAAATTTACGTAAGAATTATGGTATATATAAATATATATGTATATTTCCGTATGTCTACTCAGCAGCAATACTTAAGAGTACTTGAAAATATTGCATAATATATGCAATATGAATTAACTTCAGTATTCAAACAGCACGATAAGAATTTATTAATGAATATTAAAAGGAAATGCTCGAAGGTATAGATAAATCTATATGAATATGTAAAATAGTAGTTTAGAAACGGAAATTATTAGCACTCATCATATATACAAATACATGTCAACAAGTGCAATAAATGTTGAATATTGCATATATAAAGCTTTTGCAACTATTAGCAGCACATATCTACAAATTGACAACAAAAACTACTGTACGAACGTGTACAATTTGATTTGAAAATAGTTACAAATTCGTAATTATGAGCACTAATTGCGGCTGCTGCTAAGTAGATTAGCTAAGTGCTGTGTTTAATGCCTTTGATACAACAAGTGCACTCAATCCATGCATGCATACAAATATGCATACTATATCTACTGCTAGCGACTTGTTTTCCCGTTACATCCAGCGCAAATGCATTTTCTGCCCCATTGCAGTTGAAAGCTCTCTGTACACTTGTGTCTTCTTCAAGTGCTCCTTGGCGCTTTATTGCCTTATCATCTTGCTCTGACTAAGAGTATTGCACTGGCATCGCTGCGTCTAATCGCCTGCCTGCATACACGTCAATTAAATTTCAATTTCAAGCCAAGCCACTAAATTAACAATGCCAGCAATTGCTAATATCGATTTGAAGAGCAGAAGTGCTGGCATTTCAATACTTCCTGCTCTTAATAAACTAACAAGGCAACAGTTACACAATTAAATTATTGTTGTATATGTGTTCTGTATTAGGGATGATAATTCAATCATATGCAATTTGGCAAGAGTACACTTTACTTCCATTGCGACATAGTTTTTTTTAATAATTTTCTGTAAATACACTAAGGTTTATTTCTTATACTACATATACACTTAAAAACAATTGAGCTAGATGTGATGTTATACAAGTACATCGTGATAAAAAAACAGTCGGCAGTTGTAAAAAAATTGTTGGAAAACGCTTATGTTGATTTAGTTTTATCAAAAACACAAGCCTACGAATGTTACAAAGCCTTCATAGACGGTCGTGAAATCGTTGAAGACATGGCTCGTTTCGGACCATCATCTTTGACCTTTTCAAACGATGAAAATATGAATAAGGTGAAGGACAAATAGCTTGAAAGTCATCAGGCAAGCGCTAGAGAGATGGCAAGAGCTCGGCATCTATCGAATAATTTTGGGTATGAAACGCATTTTTGCTTGACTCGTCTCGATAAAGCTGATTTTTTTTTCAAAAAGAGTACCGGAAACAGGTCTCTTTGGACATACTTGATCGTGCGAATTTCGATTCCACATTCAAGGAGAGCATTATAACCGCCGATGAATCAACAATCAGCCGAATGAAGGAAAAAACTAGCTGAAACCAAAAAAGCACACCTACACCGCTTAAAAATCAAAGTGATGCGCATTGTTTTTTTCGATATTCGTGGTTTGGTGCACAATGAATCTGTTCCTTAGGGACAGGCGTTATTGACGTTCTATTTGGCCGTATTGAAGCGTTTACGTGAGAACATCTATCGAAAACGGCCGGTATTGTGGAAGAACATAATGCACCATGGCATCGAGCTACGATTGTGACCGAATTTAAAGCCAAAAACGAAATGTGTACTATCGATCAACCAACGTATTCACTAAGTTTGGCTGTGATTTTTTTGTACGCCAAACTGAAACTACCGCTCCGTGGATCTCGTTTTCAGTCCATCGAAGAGATAAATCCAAATTCGCTGTAACAGCTGAAGCCCATCCCAAAAAGTGCTCATGAAAAGTGTTTCGAGGACTGGAAAAATCGTTGGCATTCGGATTATTTTGAATTTTTTTGAAAATTGTTGAATAATTAAATTTTTTCATTTTATTTAAAATATCTGGGTGCTTTTTTATCACAACTTATTTTCATTATTTTAATTTATATTATATGAATCAAATACTATATAAAATAAGCAAAATCAAGAAAGATATCCAAACAAAACTTTACACAAATAGTGCCTTCAAGTATTTGGCATACCTTCTCTCAAGAATTTCCGGACCATAGATTTTCCAACCCTCAAGTACCCAATAGATGAACGTATGGCTAATTTATATCGCAAATATTGAACAATATGCCTTATTTTAATACAGAGGATATTTTTCCGGTAAAATTTTGTGATGCCAAAAATGCATAAAAATTAATTAATATATTTGATTTTAAGTCGAAAGGTTTTAAAATACAAAAACAAAACAAAAAAATAACACTTGTATTTTCATTTTTCATTTGAATCATGCACAGTAGTTAAACTAATCTTAAATATGTAAAATCAAATTTGGCATCATTTACTTCTCTTGTTAAAGGATAAAGGTAAATTACATTTATTTCAGGGTATCTGGATCTGTTTATAGATAAATTTTTTTGAAAAAAGTTTGAATATAAATATGAATTTGTAGTTGGAAATTTTAATCCATAAATCTAGTATTCTTTGATTATCCGAAGAATAATCCAAGTTTGCTTCAACTTACCGCACTTAGACCACCACTTGGCCTATTGCGTTGTCAAGTGGTAACCAAATAAATCCAGTAACTCGATGGATTTGGTAAAACCTAATTTTTTTTCTACCACAGTGAATTTCTCTTAAGTTGGACTTATCCCATCTAAGCCGGCTGAATGGTGGGCATTCGAAAAGATGATTTTTTCAGCGTATTATCATCTTCCGTGCGTGCTCTGCACTCCATCAAATACACTTCTCCATTTTGATGAAGATGGGATTTTGAGGGTAGGTGTACTGCGATGAATTATATTATACTACTAAGTTCCTTTACGCCTAGTAGTAGGACCTTTTTGGTCTATCCACCATCAACACTATCCAAAGTAATTTTATGGTAGGGGCCCTGTGTTGTTAGTGTTTCAAGACGTGATCTCATTGATTCATCGGTTCATTGATTTAAACAACCATTAAAAGAGCTGAATCGTCAGGGTCAGCTTAGAAGAATTCTCCTTAAAACTTTGTACAGCTCAAATGCTTTCAAATGAAACTTAAGCTCACAGACAATGTGTAATGTGTGTCCATACATATGCGCTGTTTACAAAACTAGTCAGTATTACGTAATTGCTTAATAGGCGAAATAAGAACAAAATTAACAAATTAAATCTCCCAACAGCGCAATCATTCCGCATGCGAAACTACTTCCGTTTTCTTATCTGCATATTAAAAGGGTTTTGTGGTTCGTTATTTAAAACCACAAACAAATTATGAGCACACATACACACACATGTGCACATACTTAGTACAAGCATAACATGTGGAAATTTGTGAGATTATCAAAGCAGCACAATTTTAAATTTTAATTAAATTATAATGTTTTAATAAAATTTCTGCAATCATTCATAACCACTCATGAGTAATTAAGTTAGACATACTCTAAGCGTGTATGTAGTCATAAAGGAAACGCTTAAGTGCTACAAGCGAATATTATATGCATTTAGAAGCAGCATACTAACAGGCGCTTAATGCATGCAAACTAAGAAAGATGATTTTTGTGCTTGTGTGTTAAATATATGTACACATATATAAATATGTGCTTACACAAGTATATGTATATGAGTATATTAGTGCCTTCTTAAGTACACCACATCTTCGTGATGAAGTTATTTCAACTCGAATTTCGAATTTCATACATTATGCATTATTCATTGGCCACAATGCAGATACTCGGCAAAGTAGGTATTCGCATGCTGCCGTGGCAGCCTACAAATTGCATTGCATCAATGTGCCAAACAGCTGCTTTGTTGGTGTGTTGTTGCTGGGCGTGCGCATGTGTGCTTGACGGCTGGACCCTTTGTGGCAGCTTCAGCTTGCGTGCTCAGCGCGCACTGCTCACCGTTGACTGTAATATCGTAAAAGCTAATATGATCTCATATATTTTGATTACTTTAACATTTTATGTTAACATTTCGGAAGTTATATCTTCATAGCAGGCGCTGCTCTCTGACTTCCGCCAAGAAAATGTGTTGGGTTCAGTGGTGTTTCAGGTTAGTAAACGTGTAATTGAATCGCACATATCAGTGGAGTTATTAGCAGTATTTTATGAAGTTATTGACTATTTATGAGATATAATGGTTCTTGGATACTTATTTTGGTGCGAAGAAATGTGTATTGAATTAATGCAATTCACAATAATTTTGTTATAACTTCTCATTGAGACTATAAAATACAGTTAATAAGTAAGTAGATGGTTGAAATGAAACGAAATGGAATTTCAAATTATAAATTTTTATTTAAAATTATAAAAAATATTCAAAGATCTCCATATATTTCTTAAAAATGTTAAATTTTAGAGGGAACGGTCAAATATAAGGGACACTTGTTGTAGTTCAAGTTTCTGTCTTTGGACTTCTACTCAAAACCTCAAAAAGTCATATTAACTTTAGTTAGACCGATCAATGAATGAAGACTCAGAAATACTGAGGTCAGGAATACATAGTTGTGTATAAGCTTTAATACTATAATCAAAATTAATTCTGTTCAGCAGAAAGTAAAACAGTTTTGCTTGCTAAAAATCCTGACATAGTTCTCGCCTTGACAAGTGATATTACTGTTATAAACAGGAGAAAAACTTCGCTATACTCAATCACCAACTTGCAGGCTTGCCCTTTTCCAAAATCACGCTATTGTTTTTACCTAAGAATAGCTTCCTTTTTCCATCACTAGATCTCTTGCAATCGATCTTGAGCGAAAGGAGATTTTGCTACAGCGCATGAGCCGATGGTGGCCCGGCGCTGGCAAAGCAGCAGTGAAGCTCAGCTATATAGTAATAGAACACAAGAGGACACGGGAACTCTGATCCGCTCCCATTCTATCGAAAGCCTTTCTAGGGTGCCTTTTCTTGCTAGCTTATCAGCTTTACAATTTCCTGCGAATACGCTGTGGCCTGGCAACCGTACCAGTCTTATCACAATGATAATCCATGCTATTAACCACGTGATTAGGCACTCCATGCTCAAACCCGCACTGTTAATGACTTCAAGGCTATTATCGCCGCTCTGCTAACTAAGTAGACGGTCACTTATCTGAAAGAGGCTGCACTCCGAAACCGTAAATCTACCGTAACCTTAATGTCTACAACCTCGACTTGGAAAACACTGCAATACTCAGGAAGTCTGAAGCTGGTGTTGATAGAGAGCTGCTGACAGTAAACCTATGATCTTTAATAAATCTTGAAAATTTTTAAACATTAAAACCATATAACTCATAATTATAACAAACCACTTTTTATGAAAAAAAAAAACAGTTCTGAGTGTTACATAAATAGTGACAAACTTAGTATGCCTTGCGCAGGATATAAACATTCAGTCGATCCAAGATTTCGCAAATTTAACTCACACGGATTTAAGCTCGTCCAAATTTAATTCGCATTTATATTCTATTATCATGTTTAATACTCATATCTAGCTCGGAAACTTTTTATTTCAATTTCGAAACTAATTTTCAATCCACCAACTTGATCTCTTCTACGAAAATGTCATTTGAACTTTGTGCGAAAGCTCATAAATTCCCAGCAGCAAACGTACAAGCAGCACGCCATTTCGCCATTTTGTCTGTGTGCTCGAGCAGTATGTAAAAATAAAAGTAGTTGGCAACACGAAAAGTGCCACTAAAGACCGAACTTAGCAGTAAATAGAATTTTATTTGAAATTAAAATGAAGGCGAGATCACTGTATATGTGCTACAAGCACACACACACAGACACATTTATTAGAGTATATGAGAAGCGCACAATGAAAGATGGACGTGCAACATTTTATCAACAATTCACCTGCAATTTGTTGCAATGCGCAGCATCATTACGTGGACATAATCGAAACGACTGCAAGCAGCCATTAAAGCTCAACTTTGAACACACACTTGTATATGTACAGTCAACCCACCTTTGGCACGAGTTGTGAACATTTTTTTGTTATTAAAGTTACAGATATTCGCCGATTTTGCAACTTATGGCAAAACTTAGTTTATCTCGCATTATTTCCGAGCGTTGATTGTTTTTTGTCTTTTTTTTGCTTTAACTCTTTTGCTCTTTGCCCTCTTTCTCCTTTATGTTTTGAGTGTTTTGAAAAGTTATTTCTTTTTTTTTTTTTGTTTTTTAGAGCGCGCGAGATGAGCTCATTGCGCTTAAAAAGTTTAAATGAAGCTGGCAGCTCTAGGTCCAAGTCAAAGTGCCAGCGCAAGATTGTAGCAGAAAGTGGCGAAAGAGCAAAAGTTTAAAAATTACAAAAGTGTTGCATGAAATTGTGTAGACTCAAGGTGAGCGCGCATGTGTGTGCCGAGGAAGGTGAAGAGGGCCCACACACACTCACTTGGCTTGGAGGTGGTGAAAAGTTTCGCGCAGATACTTCACCTGCATAGTTGCATTAAGTTGCGAATCTTTTGAGCGGCTTAAGTATTCAGCGCCGAACTGTAGGCAGCGACAGCAGTGAGCTGAAGACACACTTTCAACTGCAGGCGTCACCTTTTTTGTTGCAAGTAATAGTAAGTCTTGCTGCCAGCCACTTTAGGGCAGTGCGCTCATAATTTATTACGCAATCGTTTAACACCGCCAAATGTAGGCAATCTATTAGTTGATGCCTAAAGGTAGCGCTGTGGAAAAGGTTGTAGGTCGAAAATGATGAACCCACTTGGTGACGTGCTCATGCGTATAATTATCGTTGATTTTTGTTTGAGTTGGAATATATTAAGTAGTTTGATAGTTTAAAATCAGTCCTGGTATTGTGAATAGATGTGGAAATTTGATCTCGTGTGACATTTTAAACAATTTTCCTTTATCGGTCACCAGCTAATACAACGAAATTATAGGTGGATGAAATATACAAAAAACAGCTTTTCATCGTTTTTTAACATTTAAGGTTATTTTCACATTCTGATCATTTTTATTTTTTATACTATCAGAAAGTAGAGATTTTAAAAAATATAAGAAGCTACTGACTTTTTTAAAATATTTAAAATTTTTTTTTTTTAATATTTAAAAATTCTCCAATCAAAATTTTTAACCGCAAATTTGGTTTTTTCGATTTTCAGTCGAAATTTGGTTTCTTCTCAATATTTTAATTTGAAAAAATGCGGTAAGTTTGGGATATATGGTAAGTTTCCACTAAATTTAATTTTAAACATTAATTTTGAGGTTATGTGAAGAGGGTCGATATGCTAAAGTTATAGACCTTTTCATTACCTACAACATTTCGGTAAAATTTTCTTCGATTAGCGTAGTACTTTTACTAGAAGTCGAGATAACCTATTCTTAATCCTTAAATATTCCACAAACCCCCTTTATCTTCCTGCCCCAAGGTCGCCGTAAATTATTTTTCCTTAAATTTTTGTTATTTTTTTTTCGTTGGGTTCTATCCTACTACATTGCTGATACAAAAATCCAGTATTTCTACTTGCAAGCGTCTGTGCGTTGTCGATTGACCACCTCTTATTGGTTATGTCTCGGTATACTTTTTCGAAAGCGTTGTACCATCCAAATAAAAAAGATCTAATTCCTACGAAGCCTTAATTAAATATCAGAGACCCTAAAAACATTTGTATAAATTATCAGCGTGACGAGATAAGTTGATTTAGATAGCTTCCCCCCGGTAAACCTCAGTAGCGCATTGCGGTATATGCAATGGATAATAAAAATATTAAACAATAAATTTGTTTCAAGATTTCTATTTCTAACCGTGTGTGGAATCGTTGTGTATGTTTGAAAAAGTTTGAGGTGATTCAGTTTTATCAAAAACATAAGCTTACGAGTGATACAAAGCCTTTCTTTAGTCGATAGATCCTTGAAGATATGTCTCGTCTGGACGACCTTCTACCTCTTCAACTGAGGAAAATAATAAAAAAGTGAAAGACATGCTGCTTGAAAATGGTCAGGCAAGCGTTAGAAAGATGACAAGAGAACTCGACACTTCTCGTGAGCCCGTTCTAATGATTTTGGTGGATATTGTGGGTATGAAACACCTTCTCGCACCACCCGTCCCGATAAAGCTGCATTTTTTTTCAAAAACAGTACGATTGTGACCGAATTTAAGGCCATAAATGCGATGAATACCATCGATCAACAAAAATCGTTGGCATAGGTGTATTACATCTGGTGGGGATTACATTGAAGGCGATAAAACAAATATTGACGAATAATTAAATATTTTGCGTTTTATTTACAACTAGCTGGCCCCGCAGCCGTTGTCCTGCGTGAAATTATGTGTTTTGAAATGAAAAGAAAGTTGAATTTATCATTTCATTTTTTTTTCAATGTAACGCAGCTTGATAAACAAAATTTTTTGGTTTCTGTTCCGGTGTACAGAAAAGATGGCTTTCCAACTCGTGTGCACGCCACGTATATCTAGCCGTGTGAAAAACATAGAATTTCCAAACTTATTGCACACACTATGCGACTATCCTTGTGTCCTGTTGAGTGTCATCTCAAATGCAATTTTCGCTGGAAACTGAAATGGCAAATCGTTGGAACTCAAAGAAATTCGTTGAATCAAGCATTCAGCCCTTTGTATTCGATAGCTGCGTCACCATCAGTCGGGTTCCATTACATAGTTTCGGCGCTTGCAGATTGCAAAACATAATAACGACAGATCAAACTTTGAGACGCAAATGATGCGGTGGCATACCAAGCCTCTCCAAAGAATTTAGAAACTCCACTGGATAATTCACGGCGACGTCTTCAATGGAAAGACGATCGGTCGATTTGTATTTCGGATTTAAAGGCTGATATGGTGAAATGATTATCGCGAAAAGTGTGGGAACTTCAGTGGCATTCGAAGTAGCTATCGCATCGTCCAACATTTGTTTCCACTGATTATCGTGTTCCAGCAATTGTAATTGCACACACCATACCATTCACAGTACGCAATACGCCGCGTACATTACACAGTAGCAACCGAAGGTAGAAGCAATCATCGTTTTTTGGGTGGGTTGTGTAAATTCATCCTAATGCATTAGTTGAGAACACACCTGAATGTCCATCTACTGTTCGGTCTTGCTTTCAGCGTAACTATTTCTTCGACGATGCATTCCATGAATGCAAGGTATTTTCAAATAGAGCAATGTTCTCGTAAGCGGATCACTGACGAAAGTTGAGAAAAAAACTCGTCAATGTTAGTTTTGTTGTTGGCGGTGTTACCACCGGCTGTAATGTATTCTCTGGGCTGAAATAAACTCTTTGGCCAATCTCCATATTAACTGCGAGACACACAACAATCGGAAACCGTTCATGAATTGCAAAAGTAAATATCCTACAAAGCGCTTTATTGCAGTTCACGTATGGACCGTATCGTTTAAGACCATTAAGCGCCATGTTGCTTCCCTTGGTGACGTACTTACAAACGTATTTTATAGATTACACCAAACTGCAATACTAAACATTGATATGAGTTTAGAATGTGAATTAGACAACAGTGGAGAATATAGTACGATCCATATGTTGTCAACTTCGATATTCACTACTCTAAGTTGTATGGTCGTCTGATGAGCTACGACGATGGAGTGGATATCCATCATTTCCAGTTTGCGATTCCGAAAGAAAAGCAAGCGGATAGTGTTTCGTGCATTTATTGTTAGACATATAAACCGAAAAGAGATTGTAGTGTCCGCAAGGTCCATGAACCATATTGCTTTCCACCACTTCATATAATACTGGATCTTTCACACGTAAAGTTTTCACTGAATAATTTTCAATTGTTCAATTCACAACCTGACGTAAAGCATCTAAACTCGTCATAGTAATAATTTTTCTCTTGAATAGCCGGAATAAAAAAGCAAGCGATCGAGACTGAACTATTCAAATAATTTCCAAATCAAAATATTGAAAAACAAAACAGAAATTGAAAAAAAAATGTTTTTGGAAAAAAGTTACTTTTTGGAATTATCCAATTTGCCGACTTTTCATGAAAAGTATAAGATGTTTTTATTTCTAAACCTTCCTTAATCCACAACGAACAACCTCTTAAAATTTCCTCAACATTAGTTCAGCCGTTCTCTTAGCGTTACTAACGAACAAACATTCATTCGTTTGTATGAGAAAAAGAAAAGGACTGTTTTTAGGGGTTTTCCGGCAATTATTCGAATAATCCCTGAACCTAAACGAATATTTTAAAAAAAGAATTATCAAATTTCGTTCAGTCGTATTAAAGTTATGAGCGTACATACATTTTGGCGATTCATTTTTACATAAATACATATTTATTTAGAAGAAGATGTAAGGTTGTTTTTATTGTTTTTTTTTTTTTTGAAGAAATGAAATATTGAAATGATTCCTACAAACATGAATTTTGAACAAATGCTTATGATTTTAAATATAATTTTTGTATTTATGAGTTGTATTAAATTTTGACATAAAGAGATAAAAAGTATCCTATGTCCGTCTCCTGGCTCTAAGCTACCTCCCTACCAATTTTCAGCCAAATCTGTTCTGCCGTTCTTGAGTTATAAGTGATGTAACTAACACGACTTTCTTTTATATATATAGATTTCCGGGTACTTTTTCACAATATATACGCGAACTAGTCAGTATGTTTTTGAGATAACAATCTAAAATTTTACTCAAGTAATTTTCTCCCCAAAAAGCTGCTCATCTGTCGTACTCTACGATATCGGACCAGTAGAGCATATAGCTGCCATTCAAAATCAAATCCTAGTATGGCCAACTTTTTGATTTGACGAGATATTTTTTTTTTATTTCATTTGTCAAGGATAACTGTTGACGTTAACGGTAAAATCTCAGAACAAATTGTTTAGATCGGATCTCTATAGTACGCACTTGTCACACAACCCGACCGATAACAGACAAATTTGTGTATGAAAATTTTTTGTTTATAAATCGTATCGCTGCTAGTGAATTCAAGTGTTTTTCTTGTTTTAGTTTAAACTCAAAATTGGTGTATTTCAGTTCTTTTTTTTCGAATAAAAAATTCATGAGAAACTCGATTGCTTATTTTTCTCTTACCTCTGTTTTTCTAAATTACTTTTCAATACATATTATCATCTATACTTACAAATATTTTTGTAACAGTTCACACATAGTAATATTTACCTTCAACCATAACATTTGTGCATTAACAGTTTACGAACTCACCTGCAAAAGAGACAAAGAAAGAGAGAGGTAAGTAAATATAAGACACAAATTAATAAAGACTTCGGAAACGTGTGAAACATCTTAAGCGCTTAACAATCTATACTTATTGTATTGTTAGTAGATAATAAAATAGTGCTAAAAACATGTCTTTTGTACACATATAACCCCCGCCCCCTAAATGGATGACTTGGAGCATGCCTCGGCAATCTTGAGGACAACATGAAATGGGCGTAACGAGTAACTACATATGCCATGGCAAGAGTAACACACATGCCGCATCCCCAAACCGCGCAATAAACGCATGTAGAAGTCGGATAACTGCCACATTCACACACACTGTAACGGTATACACTGCCACGACTGTCATTGCCGCCGACACGGACGCCTGCGATGCCATTATCACTTTTAGCACCAGCACCTAGCGCATTGCGAAACGGTAATCGCTGGACGGTTGAATGAATGTAAACACACACATACAAACACACTGACATGCTGTTGATACACGTGGGGTGTGATGTGGTGTGACGGGGTAATGGCGGCTGTGCATGTGTGAAAGAGTCAATAAAATGCGTTATTTACACCATATTCGTAAGCCGTCAGCATAGTGACACACATTCCATATAACTGTAAATGTAAATGTGTCAATCGTGCAACGTGTGAACTCCACGGTCGCATCCTTGTTGCACAGCGCCCAGCGCCACATAGTTGGTAGCACGCGTTGCGGCACCAAAGTGGGACAACAACCAGCTGGCTTACCGCCACGGGTATTGTGGACGCCGCCGCCGCCTCTGATCCCGTTGTCACTCCACAAATGCGGTGGAAATGCTATAAAAGGTGTACGGACGGTGGACGGTGTATTGGAAGCCCATCAATATCCAGCGTTGACATGACATGGTCAATACTTTCGGTATTATGTAGTCGCAAAGTTAACACTCGTTTCGTGCAGACTACCAATGGTGTGTACGAGGAAGTCCATTTGCCCTTTTTCTCTACTTCTTTGACTCTTGTCACTACGGACACGTCTTCATAGCCCAGTCCGACAGTATTTCAACGGCTGACCTGTCGTTTGTTATCGTTGGTGGACTGACAACATATAAAAGCATAAATATTTATGTATGTCACACAAATATAGATTCATGTAGGTAAGCAATGCGCGAAGGTTCATTTATAAGCTCCAATTTAAGTTGTGTGCTCCTTTTTGACCTGCAACTCCGTCCACAGTTCCGGAACAATTTGCCACGCATTTTGTGCGAAAACAAGCAATAATTGGGTGCGTGCAACATTCAAAATCCTCCTTTACGTTCAGTGATTTTGCTCAGCTCACCAAAGGAATTTCGGAAGTCACCTGCAAGCGTTGGGCACCAGTAGACTGCGCGTTGTAAGCGGAGCTCACGAAATGAAAACGTGTCAGTAGGTTTTTATTGTTGACATTGTCGTTATTGGTGCGAGAGTTTTATAAATTTTCGTCAGGTATACAGGAATGTGGGACCATATGTTTTTATAACATCGTTTCCTTTGGTGCAACATTCGTACGTGCCTCTATGTATAATTGTGTACAGTTATGCCTTAATTATAAGAACAGTTCCGTTTTCTTTAATAACTGCTATATCACTCGCTATCCTTTATATAGATACATTATCTTTTTTTGTTGTTGTTGTTTTTGCATCGGAAACGTAATAACCGCTTGGTTGGTAAAATTCGAGTTGGTTGTCAGCGAAATACTTTTACGGTAAGAACAAGAACGCGCTGTTTCGATGTGGTCCGACTAAAGAGAGAGGGGCGTTAGATGACATGCAACGAGGTAGTTAGATACATGAGTCCCTCATGCTACACTGGGTATATATTTGGTGCGTCGGTGTCGATTTCGGATAAGTAGGAATTTAACCTGCTACTTTATCCAGAACGAAGATGCACGTGAGTCACTCTAGATTCTCGTCGAAACTCGATCTCTACGTCTGCTGTGGTTGGTGGTTTAGCCTCAAGTACGTCATCCACTGGGAGGGAGTCGGTGAAGATGTGGATGAATCCGATGTGAATAGCTATAAATGCGTGTCCACAGTGTGTTGAGGACGTAGTCAGGTCGGCGTACTGTCCAATGCCGTCGACGTTAATAAAGAAACACCGAGATTGCCCCTATGAGTGTAGAGGGGTTTACCTGAAAGTTGATGATCGGCCGGCCGATTGCCATGTATGCTGCCAACAACGTTACTTTGTCATTTACCCAAGGTGCTGCTGGCCAATGACCTGAGGATTTTATGGTTTAGCAATGATCGCGATCATATGATAGAAGAAGCATAGACTATCAAGCGTAATACCTAAAATCTTAGAGCTGTCGAAAGTCAGGAATTTTAAGGCCATCGACTGTGAAATTTTTGGATGAAAACAGTCCAGCTCTGAGAGTATACGACGTGGTATTCGTCGGGGGAAGCAGAGAAGATCTCCACTCCGTTCGGAAGACCAGGTGGAGAAGGACCTGGATACACTTGAAATTTCCATTTAGGGCCAAACAGCAACCAGGAAGAACAACTGGCTAGCTGATGTAAACTCGGCTATATCCGCGTTAATTGTGTTTACACCAATAAACAATAAAAACGTTTTGATTTACAAACGGTTATAAATCAGTCATATCCGATCTTGAATATTTCAATATTACTGAAGTGTGGTGCAACTTCACAGAATTTCTTTAATTTCCCTCCATTTATCGAGTTTTCTAGTCCTTTAAAGAGATAATGCTGGATAAAGCTAATTCTGTAAAATAATATTTGAAATAATTTCAGTTCACCACACGAACAGTCTGGCGGTAATATGTCGATGGTGAACCGACAGAAGCTCTGGGACCTTGGCTAGGAAGTTCTTATACATTCATCTTAAAGTCCGCTCCTGACACCAAATCTACCAAATTCTACCTCTTACTATCTTTGGCAAATGATTTTTCTGATAAAAAAGTTTGCCTCAAATGAAGCTTGTGTAAGTCGAGCGTCGCAGTTTTTTGGCAATAGGTAATGAAGTTGATGTGACAATGGCAATAAGGTATTAAGAAATTACCTTCAAATTAACTAGTACATCGAGCAAGATCTCGTGTGTTTGGCTTAATTTGAACCGTTCTAACCTGAATCAATTTGATGCAATTAATTCTCTATATCAATTTTGGTATAGCAACATTGGTTTATCTCCAAACTAACTAGAAGTTTGCCTTATAAGTAAGTAAGTAAGTAAGTAGCCTTTTATATGAAAAGACGCATTGCCATGTAATACAATTTTTGATAATGCTAGAAAGCCTCTGTCTATCAAAATTGAGTTCTCGCAAGTTTCTAATATGACAAGATAACATCATAAAATTATTGTCCAGGGCAACAGTACTATCTCCAAAGAAATTGTTTAGATCGAATTACTATGGCTTATAATTACTGCTCGTACCTGCCGGATAAACAAACCGGTCAAAACAAAGTTCTTGTATGGAAATTTTTTGAATTGTGAGAGGCATCAGATATCATAGGTCGAGAAGCGAGAATCTTGCAAAATACTAAACAATACGTATTTATTTTGTTTTTTTTCTACAGCTCCCATTAACCAACTCTCTTAAGTCTATGTTCACGAGTATTCACTGTAATACACACATTAATGAAGTTATTAGTTTGTTAATTAAATGACATTGTTAAAACTTCAACACCTGCTACTAATGCCTAACTAGAAGAAAGCAACAAAAACGAGCACATTAAAATCTCGAATGACCTGCACAAGGTATGTATAAATATAATAGGTAAGGGCAAATGCGTACACCTTCGCATGAAAACTGGCTCGTTAGATATGTATACCTGCTGTCGCCGAAGAGAACATCAACCTTTTCTGCCCGGCAATATGTACATTTCTAGATAATTATACGCCAGCACCTATTTGAGCCAACCGCTCTATAATTCACACACCGGCTACTTATTGCTTTTGCTTTCTACCTTTTCTTACATTTAAAAATTTATGTTAATAACTAAATCTCTTTTGTTGTTTAATGAAGTTGTCAAACGACAATGCGTTAGCTTAGCGGCAAGCGCTATGAAATAGAGCAAATATACTAAAGACCGAAGAAAATAATTTCAAAGCATGAAAAGTGATCATTTTATTTACAATAGGGAAACAATCGAGTGGGAAATGTATTGAAAGGCCAAAGGTGCACCGCCAGCTGAAAATTGCATGCCGCAAACAGCTGGACGCTTCTAAAAGATAGCAGGTACTTACATTGCCACTACTGAGAGAGTAGTACAGAATTAGAAATGTGTGATCTTACGGCGCCGACAGTGTATGTAGGAGTCCTACAGAGAAGTTCAGCGATTGATTTACTACTTCAGACATTTTGGGAAATAAATAATACAATAACCCCTTGAAAATCAAAGGATCCTGTTTCAGAGGTCAACTAATAATACAATAATTCTCAGAACATCTAATACTTTTCTGTTGAATTCAAATTCGATCCAGTAATGTCGCTTGGAACTTAAAAACAAAATAGTACTCAATAAAGTCATGATCAAATGTATAAATATGTATTTGTATTTCCCTCTCGAATGGGCGTGCTTTAACACACTTTCTCGCTCTCTATAGCATATCCGTTCGCTCATCTCAGAAATAAACTGCTGCTATTGATTATCCACAACGCTTTATCTCGCCATGTGGCATTCACAAATTTCTTGCCTTTTCGGTTATTTATTGCCCGACAATTGATGTATCGCTGTCGTGTGGCGATAAAATGATTCACTGCTCATTTTAATGTACGAATGACTACATAAGTAAGAGATGACGATCGTATTGCAGATAATGGGCAGCTTGAGAGCATATTGAAGCATGCTGTGAAATTATTGCTTCTTCTTCACTTGTATACGCACAATCCACAATCTTTGCTACTTCATTATTTTCATATTTCAACAATCTTCTTTCGAGGAGCGTACACAGTCTGCTTGAGTGTTCTAGGAATTTGGATTTTGCAACTACAAAGAATTGAGTACACATATATGTATGTATGTGGCATAAGTGGGCAGGGTCAGCTGATAAATCTTTTTAGAAATGGTATATAGTATTTATGTTCTTAATAATTTTTTACTACTGAGAAATCACTGTGCATTTTTCGTTTTGAAATTTGACCCAAATTTAGTTCGTGGAAGAAACAACGGCAGAATATGGACGAGTAGTGATTAATGGGGGGAGTCAAAGACTTAAATGAGGTTAATAATAAAGTGGCGTTAACAAGTGGGAAATTTTTAGCTGTAGTCACCAATTTTGTTTTGAAATAATTATTGAAATTAATTTGAAATAATTATTAAAAACTTTCCTCTGTAATCTGTTAACTTTTTTGTTACAAAAATGATTACTGTAAAATCTCCGTCGGTTAAGAATGCACCAGTCCAATCTAATCAATGACTGCAAATGAAACATAAGTACAGTTTTGTTTCCGTTAACTAGAGCTCAGGCAGAGACAAAATATCGAAAAAACTCGATAAAATATATAATAAACAAAGAGAAGCCAATTATCTTTCGAACAGTGCAATAGGAGATAAATTCTATTTTATATTCACAGAGGTCATCAGCCTGATAAAATATGTAAAATAGTCCTTAGAAACACTCCTTAATTTTAGCGACGAGTTTTCAGAATTGACAGAGAAGAAAATCTTAGAAATATCTAGAAGTAAATATCACCCTTTATATATTTTCGTATCGTGTCCGAGACTTAAGTTCTCAAATTCGACGTTTGAGGCCCTTTGTCTTCGAACCTTTTGACTCTTCAGCTGATCCCTGCCTCTTGTCTGCCGCAGATGGCGTGTTCAAGCTTAAAATTGGTAGAACCGCTTTCGTGCAATCCTAAGCTCCTACCAGCAGCAAAACTCCCTCCCCTCTCTGTTTTGTATCAATACGTCAGCTATAGGGTTTCATTCTGTCTGCCGCTGGTTTTGTTGCCTTTAGCTACAGAGTTAGTGCAAGCCTTAACACCTAAATCCACGATAACATCTGTCTTTGTGCTGCTGTTTTTTAGTTCGGTACAAACGCTGGTCTCTTCTTTGTACAACTAGTTCTGGAGACTTCTTTAACCTTTTAGTGCAGTTGTCTTTATTGTTGTGATTCATACTCCGGACTCAAGAGTGTGGGGATAAGTATGTCCTCTTTTTAATAGCCCTCGCCAAGGAAGTAAGGCTCTCTTAGTAAGAAGGTTTCTCCAGCTATTCGTAAGCTCCGTTCGAGGTTGGGCTGATCCTCAGCAGGGGTCACGAGACATCTTGTTCCAACCCCTTTCTGTACCCCTTAAAACCAGTAAGATTCCCTATTTGAATGCTGTGATATTGAGGAGCAATAAATAAACTTAAGTTAGATACCTCCCAATCCCAACAGGGGCGAGCTGTTACCAGTTCATCCCCGCCGCCCGGTTTTTGTGATACTGGGTCCAGCGTGCATTTTTTGACAATGAACTGAACGATCAAATACTTTATTATTTGGCAAGATATATTCAGAAAATTTGGCACAGATTATTGTACGAGATAACAAGGATAATCTTCAAACAAATTTTTCACATCGGACTACTGTAGATCGATCGAAATCGAATATTGCATTTGACGAGATTCAGCATGAATTATTGTCCTAGGCAACAGTCCAATCCCCGAATATATTGTTCAGATCGGACAGATATAGCACATACCTGCCATACAAACTGACCGAAAATAAAGACGAAGATATTTTTATAGCCCTGTAAGAAACACATACACTTGTGAAACGTTTTTTCTTGTTCAAGATATCTCTTGATCGTTCGATTTTTCAAGCGGCTTTAAAGCGTTACATTCTAGTATCCAAAGCATTCGCTCTACGAAATTACATCTCATCTTACCGTTCTCTTTTTGTAACCTTTACGTCTATTTATCCAAACTGTCACTTTGAACTAAGTTAGCGCTAGTTTAAAGACACTACATCTTTGCTGCACTAATCGGTTTTCTTCTAGCACGAGCAGCCGTATTTTATTGTTGAGCATTAAACTTCAGGCGAAGGACCAACGGGATATATATACTATTATATGTATGTATGTTGAAAGGGCACCGTCTTTCATTGCTGTTATTGTGTACAAGCAATACACTTTTGACTGACCAAAGTACTAAATGCACAGCTCATGAAATATTGATGTTATGAAGACCAAAGTAGTACGCCTGTCTGGGCTCGACGTACGAAGAACGAAGAACATCAGCTATGCGACTTTATAGCTGAAAGATTGACATACAACTTCAGTACGTGCTTACTAGTGTATGGGTGTGTGTGTGTCAACTTACAAGTTGTCGTAAATACAAGAAGATCCATATTTATCCGAGACATGTGCGCATGGTGTACTCAGGTCAGGTGAACGTGTTTGTTGCTTCGAGCAAATGGCGCGCTAACAACTTAAGCGCTTTTCTAATCGCATCACGTTTCGGCGAGCGCCTCAACAGGATATTGCAGTACAGCGGCAATACTTTGAATCTTCTGCGCTTCGTGTTTTTTTGTTACTTGAGCTTGCCGCTTCTTCTAAGGCGCATAAAAGGCGAAGTTTATCACCAACTTGCTGTTGTTGTGTTGTCAATTTGTTGTTGCTTGGTCGTGTTGCTTTTTTGTTTTAAGTGGGAAAGGAGGTATGTTAAAATGTTGTTGTTGTTATTGTTGGTGTTTTAGTCATTGTAGAACTTGAGGCTTTTGATGATGCAAAAATTGCATGTTTACCATCTCAGGCAAAACGGAGAATAAATAAAAGGCAAACACAAAAAAAAAACAAATAAAGGGAAAATGATATTTTTAGTAGAACTGTGGCATACACGAAAATAAACATGTCGAAATAGTTTTTTGCGCTGCTAAAATAATATATCCGAGACAATTGTCTCTGGGGCATAAGTGTTTCGACTGCTGCCACAATAACCGCTACTACACAACAATAGACATCCAGATAGTTGCAACAATATTATCATGCATGCGTTTCCAGGCATTTTGACGATTCAAATGCCGCAAAGCATACTTGAACGTGCAGTCGTAAAACACGCAAACTGGACATGAACAAGCGGCTGCAGTGCACCCAAGTACAACTCTTGCGTAACTTAAGACACTACACGGACGTCAACGGGAGCAGCGCCAACAGAACATTCTTGAATGTGGTTCACAATACATACACGGTAAATGCCAAAGCAACACTGCAGCAGCAGCCACAAGCAGCAAGTACGTCCAAAGCATCAACGATGCAACAACACCGGTTGCATGTTATATGTGCCACAAAGCTCGAAATGCATTTGTGTATGTTGCTCACAAATCCTTTGAAGACTTTGGCACGCTTAGTGTGGCAAAAGGAATTTCTAAGTAATGGCGTAGTGTGTTATTTTCCAAAAAGAGCTATGTAAATTTTGTGCGATGTTTCCAGATATATCTGAAGTATCTACGATATTGGATATTGATACTTTAAGAGAGAGTTATTATCGACCATTTCGGTTAGACGGAACCAGGAAAATAATGTTATATGAGTATAAATATATGAAACAATTTGTTCAAATGCCCTGATGAGCCTAGATGAGACTATATAACAGTAATGATCGGCGTCTTTAAACCAAATTTGAAAAGTTTCTGGATTGTGTCGTGATCGCTGCACACTAAAGATGATGAAATAGTCGAAACCGTGGACAGCGCCAGAAGTAGTTTTTTTCCTATAATTCTTTATTTATTGAATATGCTTAGTAAAGCCTAACAATAAGTATTCAAATCTTAAGTCTATTTAAAGCTCAAGTATGTGGTTGAGCATTTTTGGTAGAACGTTGCTCTCTAGTAGGCGTGTTTGATTGCAGAAATTTACCAAGGCATTAGCCAATGGGTTTGGATGTTCACGAAGTTTAAATATATATCTCATTCTGCTGTCCTTTATCTCCTTCTTTCCCATGGGACTATCAAGATCTTTATGAATGTGTTCATTACGCATGTACTCGTATCATAGTGAACCCGTGATTGTTCTAAGCATTTTAGATTGGAACCTTTGTATTATATCAATGTTGGTTGCACAGGTCGTACCTCACAGTTGAATGACATACATCCAAATCGGTTTTATAATTGCATTGTATAACAGAACTTTGTTGTCTAGGCTAAGTTTAGAATTTTCGCTTAAAAGCCATTTCAAATTTGCTGACCTGTTCAAAAAAAGGCAAAGGCTCTCCTGTTGATTAGAATTATAAAGATCACCGTTTCCGTGGACTCATAAATGTAATTAGTTTATATTGATCATTGTATATTAACTTCCTGAAAAGGCCAAGGGCCAAATTAAGGGGGCCATTTTTAAGATGACTTGCAGAAAAGTCTGCTTATTTTCGAAGAAAAAAGTGTTGTTCACTACTAACACACACTGAGCCGCCGTTGTCACAACCAGTTTTATCGAATAAGGCTAAGAACTACTGCCCTACACATACATTATCCTGAACTGGCTCGCCGTGCAGAAATTTGGGTGGAACGGACCCCAGCGCTACACCAGAGAACTATTTTCAAGACCACCACAAGGAATATTTCTCTGTCGGCTTAACGAAATTGGAATATGTAGTGCAGCCTATTGTTAAAAATAGTTTTTTCAAAATCTTCATGGCGCTCCCAGTAAAATCTCTTACAGGAATCCATTGGAGCGAATACAGCGGCTCGCAAGATTGGCGTCTACAGGTGAATTTTCTACAAGAACCACATTCACTGACAATTCGGTTGAGAGAGAAGGTTTCAAATCACAGCGAAATAGGATGGATGTCGCATAGGATCGTGACCTACAAACGGAATGTTCAACATCTATACGGACGGATAAAAAATTGCTGATCGACTGGGCGCTGCTACATTATGCGGAGATAAATTTCAGGCGATCCTTCAAGCTGACGAAGGATCAAAGGTGGGATTTTTTTCTAATGTCAATAGTATATCTCACAGATTGACCGTTATTTTTGGTGAGAAGTTCGCAATATGAACTGGCGTCCACATAACCGGTAACTGGGAGATTGAATATTGTTAATCCCATTTGCATAATTTATGGTTATAAACCTCAAAGGCCCTATTCGTGCAAAGTTTTATCCGAATATATTATTTGATTCTTGATTTGTACGAGTATACTAGAAAGTGTAAGACACATATGAAATTGAATGGATTGGAACTGTGTCATATGAGAAGTAAGCGTGGTTGTTGTCCGATTTCGCCAATTTTTGCACTTCAACATAGGAAAGAGGAGAGGAATGTTAATTGTGTTGACCTGAGTGAAACCTACGGTGAGAGATATTTTCCAAAGATCTGCGGATTTCGTTTGTAGACTGGGGAACAATCGGATCGTCCAAATGCATCGAAAAAGTGCAAATGACTCGACGTAGAATTATTACTGCTAGGCGGATCTTGGTGTTTGACATTGAGCCAGAAATGGACCTCATCGTAAAAAAAAATTTGGCTCGAAAACGTGGGATCTTCTTGGAACTTTTCAAAGGCCCATAGTGCGAAGCATGTTGCTTGGGAAGGTCGAGCGGCTTCAGAACTACAAGGCTTTTCTTATGTAGGATTTCACTTTAAGATATCGACGTAAAATTTGCCAAGTCGTTGCATACGAATGGCATATAATGGACTCTCCACGGTTTTTGTCAGCAATGGCCGCGTTGACCCGTTAAAAACGACATTTTTATCAAAATGAAAATATATATTTGTTTAGCACTTTACTGCGTTCAACACACAGTGCCGCCTGAGTAGAAGCATTTATTACATGCAACAACACAACTACACAAATAAGTCTAAGTTTGAGTGTGGCATGCACATTTCTCCACGGAATGTTTACATGCATAGTATTTCCAAAAAAAAAGAAAGAACGAAAAAAGCGCCATCTTATCACCATAAAACTATGCAGAGCGCAGTGTTGCTTGCGTCTGCATACCGCTGATCGAATAAAAATAAAATATATGCGATGCCAAATGGAAACTTTAAAACTGAAAACTGCAGCAGACTGCGAATTCATAAATTATTCAGGACAACACTTGCAGCAAAATGTATACACTAACACACATACATACACACACGACTACATATGAGTACATTTTAAGTGGCAGTGCAACAAAAAATCAGCATATAAGGAAGTACTGCGGGGTGCATAGACATTTTGAAGAGCACTGTGGCATGCCGGCACGAAGCGTCAAGGTTCAAGCTTGCAGTTGTCATGCCGAAGAATGTTTAAAGACAGCTTTGCGGCGCAGGGCGTGAAACTTTCGCAATTCGAGTGCCAAATATTGCAGGAATTTGGTAGGAAAGCATTTGGAATAAAATAAAATTTGCTATGTAGATATTTACGATAGTTTTTCGAAATGGTTTTGAAATAAAAAATTCCTTTATGGCCGACGATTAAAAGCTTTGTAGCTGAAATTGAGCTTTCATATTAAAAATTTAATGCTTTCAGTAAGTTTTCCGCGAGTTCAAGGCACTGTGATGGTTTTTCTCTTTTTTTCTGTTTTTTTTCTGTTTTTTTTTTTTTTTTTTATTTGGCAACACTGCTTCCTCTAAGATATTTATTTACTTGAAAATGCTTATTTGCCTTCACTTCGCTGCTGATGCCGCACAAAACTTGCTTGGCACTTATTGGGCGTATAAAAAATCGAATTAATTTTTATGCTCATATCAGTTTTTTTTGCAAAGCTTAACAGCGCCGTGCCAAATTTTGATTAATCGTCATTTTTTTATTTCTCGCCACTGCCACATTTTTCATCTTCCTTGCCTCTTGCTTTGTTATCGATATTCGTGTTGCCTATAAAGTATTTTGTGGTCAGCTCATTGAAATGTTTAATGACTCAATATTGCGGTTGGAGCTGAGGTGGCTTGATTGGTAGCTTGAAAAATACACACACACAGTCAAAAATATCAATATAAAAGGTAATATAAATACACACGAAACGCCTTTCTTCTATAAATATAACCAGTTCTTTGCCGCGGTGGTGGCCTGTGGGAACGCGCCTGGCATTGGACCATGTGTTTGCAGCTCATTAGCGGACAGCCGCGACTCGAGTGACTTCAGCCGTAAATATTGGCTTGTAAATTTGTATAAATTTATGCATTTTTGTGCGTGTGTATGCCAACATATTAAGCAGTGAGATTAAATAATACTTTGAAAATTTTATTGTTTCGTTGAAAAATTTTTATGAAGTCGTAAATAAGTTGGACATATTGCCCTGTCGCTTTAATATTCGAAGTTAGAAATACTTTACGAGTATGCATATTGTATGTATGTACAATAATACATACATATATATAAAAATATAAGTACTCCAGTGCTCCAGCGCGTTCAAACTTTTAAAAATAAATGCGGTATGAGAGCCCTTCCTGCCTTCGCGGGACCATTAGATGGATGGAATCATAAGATGAAAATTAATTCTGAGTTATTTTAGCGGTACTCGTTGAAAAAAGCAGTCCCTTTAACACATTCTGTATATATAAACCGGCATATAAATGAGGACCCATCGTGGCGTTATAAGATTAGTGTTACAGGGCTATGTCATAAATAACTAAGGCATATGTACGTCAAAATTTATAATGCCGAAGCTTATATTCTCAACAATATTTATGTAAATTGTATCAGACGTAAAGTTTATGATGACATTCAAAGTGAACATATTTGAGAGAATGTATACTGTCCGATCCTATCAAAACACATTTAGAAATAAGGGGCACGAGTATAAATGAGATTTGTGTATTTTAAAGGGGCTGTGTGTTGTCAGAAAAGTATAGAGTGGAAGTCGTGATCCGATTTCGTCTATTTTAAGACATAAAATAAAACTTACATTATTTATTCGTTAATACTAATAAAAAAATTGGGAAAATCTAAGTTCCGGCGTAATAGTTTAGGCCTATAGGCTTAACTTCCTTACGGCTGAAAAGGCTGGAGAAAAATCTCGGACGCGCACATTAGATCTGTAGCGCCTCCTAGAAGCTTATCCAAGGCGCAGCTCGCCAAGGAAGGGCAGCTCAGTATATACTACACTCCAGTGGTATTTAATATTCAAAGGGCTCTTGAATGTAAGGAATAGGCTGTTGGAGCATTTCTAGATATTTCTGGAGCGATCGAAAACGTCTCTACGGACTTTTTCTGAATGGTATCCAGTCAATAAGTGCTATATAACCCTTTTGCTCAAGGAACTCTGTAGATGTACTTCACAAGGTGGAGTGCTATCTCCACTGTTATGGACATTAGTGTCAAATAAACTGCTAAGGAACTTGGACGGCAAAGCCCCTAAGATAGTGACACATGCGAACGACATTTCCATCTTAATAACAGGTAAGTGTCTACCGTTATCCAATATTATGACCACCACTTTTAATATAGTTCAGAACAGGGCATCGCCAGCTGGTCTGGGGTTGAAGCTGGAGAAAACGGATCTGCTTGTGTTCACAAGAAAGTAAAAAATTCCTCTATGGAGATTCCCTTCGATAAATGGAACACAACTCTCTCTCAAGGACCGCACTAAGTACTTGGGGTAGTCTTGGACAGCAAACTCCTTTGGAAGCACAACATGAAAAAACTAGTCAGAAAAGCTAACAATGCTTTATGTGTGTGTAGGTGGATGCTCCACACAATCTGGAGCTCTCTCCCTCTCTCACGTACTGGTGCTACACAGCTATTGGAAGACCAATTCGTACGAAAATCCACCTACCGGAAGCCAATGGAAAAGCTTCAGAGGTTAGTTGAGCTATGCATAACGGGAGCTGTAAGAACAACTAGAACGGCGCCTTTTGACCTGGTACTAAACCTACCACCTATACACCTCTTCGCAGAAAACTGCGTAGCAAAATAGGCGAGATGACCACTGACTGCAGGAGAATTAACATATAGAACTTTCGCACATGCCTCGGCGGCTAATGTCGGTTTGGCAAACACGGATCCCACTTTTCAACTGAGAAAGAAGGTTCAAAGTAAAAACTGAAAAAGATGGTTCGCGTAAAGGTATGTTAGCTACGCGATGGAGTTGGTGCGGGTATATATTGTCCCTGCACTGAGTTAGGCATAAGGCTGCATTTTAAGTTGCCGGACCACTGCAGTATATTTCAAGCTGAACTCTTTGCTAAAGCGATAGCCGCGGAGGTCAACATCTACGTAGACAGCCAAGCAGCAATCAAGGCAGTAACCTCGAATCGCATATCGGCCGGAAATGTCTTGGGTAGCAAGGCAGCAGTGGAAAGTGTTCCCAGAAGCGAGAAACTTCCATTATGTTGGGTGCTTGGCAACAAAGGTATCAAGGGCTATGAAATGTGTGCGAGATTACCAAGAATGGTGTACGGCTAACACCCAAAAACGTGATCAATAATGGAAAAGCCATGCATTTTCTATACAACGATCTGGACAGAAGCATGGTAAAGAAAATCACAACCCGACGGAAGGAGCTAGCTAGGTGCAAAACTGCAAAGGTCATATGCAAAACGATAAATTGGAAGTACCCAAAAATTTATTGGCACTCGATAGAAGAGACTACAGGCACATATTCGGAATAGTAACTAGTCACTGTCTAGTGGCGGCACATACCCGTAGAATAGGCTGATGGATAGAGAAAACGGGAAATGTCTAAAGCAAGCCTTCATGGAAACAATGGAGCATCTCTTGTGCACCTGTCCCGCATTGGCAAGGATACGCTGCAAGCAGCGAGAGCAAGAGAGCTCGACATCTCTCGAGAGCCCGTTCGAATGATTTTCGTTGATATTTTGGGTATGAAACGCGTACTTGCTCGACTTGTCCCGACAAAGCCGAATTTTTTTCAAAAAGAGTACCGTGAAAAGAGCTCTTCGGACATTCGTCATCGTACAAATTCCGAACCCACTTTCATGGAGAGCATTATAACTGCCGATGAGACATGGATTTACATACGAGTTTGATTACTTTTTTATCATACTACATATGCAATATACAAAATAAGTCAACAATCCACAGAACGGAGGAAAACAGCGAGACGAAACCAAAAAACGACGTCAAATCCACTCAGAAATCAAGGTGACGCTGATTGCTTTTTCTGATATTTGTGGCTTGGTGCATCATGAATTTGTTTCGGAGGGACAGACGATCACCAAGGAATTCTATTGTTGGTATTGATGCGTTTGCGTGAGAACATTCGTCGAAAAAGGCTGAAATTGTAGAAGAACAATTCATAAATTTTAAATAATGATAATGCACTATCGTATCGAGCTACGAATGTGACCGAATTTAAGGCCAAAAGCGTAATGAATACCATCGAACAACCACCGTATTCACCAGATTTGGCTTTGTGTGTTTTGTTTTGTTCCTCAAACTGAAATTTCCCTTCGTGAAACCCGTTATTAGTCGAACGAAGGGATAAAATTCGCTGAAAGAGCTGAATGCCATTACAAAAAGTGTTTATGAAAAGTGTTTTGAGGACTGGAACAATCTCTGGCATAAGTGCGTTATGGATTACTTTGAAGGCGATAAAATAGATATTGATGAATAATTAAATATTTTGGGTTTTATTTACAATTTCCGGCTACTTTTTTATCATATTACATATGCATTTACCCCACAAAATTTTTCAGAATCCGATACGGCGTGCAGTTTTCTGAGATATCGCATTTATCAATTTTCCAAATACACCCCGTTCACATATATTAATTTTCACCAGCATTAATTATTTTGTACTGTTGCACTCAAACTGCAATCAATTCCAAATTGACTGCGATTAATTAAAATAATTACTTCATTATTTTGCGTATAAATTGAATGCCAGAGAGATGGCTTAAACGATTTGCTGTCATTCATTATGATTATTTTGGGTTTAATTTTCAATTTGAGAGGCAACGACGCGCATGCGCAGCTGTCGCTACAAGCAACAGTGATCATATGCACGCATGTGGTGTGTTTGTATGTATGTGTAGTGTTGAAGTGCAGCTGGTCAATTGATAAAGTGAAATTTGCGTTGATATTAACTGTTGTACACGCGCAAATATATTAAAGTGTAATGGAAATAAAAATGCAAATTTAATTATGTAACTGGCAAAAACATGTGGGCGATACATGCGAACACACATAAGCGCACACATGTGTGCGCACCTACGCGTATTTGATGCTGAGCTGCGGGCGTGCACGGCGAATTTAAGCCTCCAATGCATAATTAAATTGCTCATAATGTGCTGTGATTACACGCTAATGAAATGCAACAGCGCAGCCGAACAATGAGATGAGACGCTGTTGAGCTGGGTTGAGGCGCTACAGTAACAGTAATGTTGCAGCAGCTGACCTCGAGGTCACTGTCAGCGCAGCGTACATTATGTGCGCATGATTATGTTGTCAAGGCATTGATTACCCATCTGCCTGTGTGCCGTTGTAATGAAATGCTCGCTGCGCCGCTGATAGCGCTCGGATTATGCGTGTACTGGGTGACACGTAAGGTCGGTTGTAAAGTGAAGAGTTTATTTTTTCACTAGGGCATCAGCATTAAGAATGCATAAAATTGCAATTAAATTATTAAATATGTATTAAGGGATAAGCGCGCTGATGTCGAATTGAGTAAATGTTAAAAGCACATAATTCTGGGTAAAATCATAATATTTGTGGAAAAGAATATAAAAATTATTACAAAAGTACTTAATGCAAGCGAAAAAATTAATGCATTTGGCTTAAAAATAAGCTTTTGTAAACAATAACGGGCAATAAAGAAGCTAATAGCAGGTTGGACTATTTGGGTGGAAGACTAAAGGGAGAATATACCTTGAGCTGTATAAAATCACATTATTCGAGACACTGATAACCCTAACAGCTTATTTATATACAGTTGCCAGAAGCAGTTTTATGATTTCCTTTCTCATGTAGCTGAAAAGGACATTTTACTAAATGTGTGTGAGAAGAATTGCAGTGTCGAAAAGACGTGACTGAAATCGCGGTTCAACATTTGGATATACAATGAGAGGGTCTTCGGCAGAGTCAATCACTACAGGAGTGTTGGTTTTCAGCAGATCAATATGTTATACACGCTGAAAGTTCGTACAGGTTTTAAGAAAAAACATTGTATGATTAGGGAAGATGGAGTCATGTGTAGAATATCACGCAAGTGAGAAAAGTTCTCTGAGCGCCATTCACTTGGGAGTTACCAAAAGCGATTCTTTTACATAAGGCTCAGGCAGCTCCCGACTTCCGGTTTTAAACCAAGTATCCTCTGAATAGCCAAAGATCATCAGTTTGAAGGCCAGCTAAAGTGAAAGGGCAAACCATCCATCCCCAGGGTTGTGCGCTGGGTTTGGGACCCGCTATGTAACGCCTCCAATGAGAAGGAAACAACAGCCTTGAATGCGACACCTTTCTTTTAATGACGGCCACTGAAAACGCAATAAGGATTTCAACTTAAAGGTATTCATTTTGAATGTCCGGTCCCTTCATTGGGAAGGTGCCGCTGAACAGCTGGTTGATGTTCTCGTAAGAGTAAAGGATGACATCAGCCGCGCCCGAAAAGTGTGATGGCCGGGACAAGTACTGAGACAAGTAGGTCCTTGTCGCATTTACTACAGTGGCCATATAAAGGAGCGCGAATTCGGTGTGGGATGTAGTTATACCTCACCTTTAAAAGATAGGTGTATAAATTTTACCGCGTCGAGCAATTGATTCGCGAGATATAGCAGAGATTTGGTATTTATTTCATTTTTGAATGCTGCTGATAGTTAACGGTGACCTTAGGCCAAGTACAACTACGCTCGTTTCGTTAAAATTTGGAACGATGACAAAATAGCGTTTCGATCTATTTGTCGAGGCTAGTCGAAGCAAATTTTTTGTATTCCTATACGAATGGATCATGTGAGCGTCGAAGACCAGGAACCCAAAGGACAAAATGTGGTGTTGAGAATATTGCTGCCGCTAGCGCATCAATTGAGGAAGACCCAAATCAACATTCCCATTCCCATGGTGGTAATGCAAAAAAAAATCGAGTTCCGTATATAATGGCATCGAGTCCAGAGGATTTGGGCAATAGCTTAGGATTTAGAAGCTTAAAAACATTTATAAATTTATTGAAAAACTGACAAATCTACAAAAAGGTCAAAGAAAGTTTGTTATTGAGGTACTGGAGTTCTAGCTTAAACAAAAACCAAAATTGAATTGTGTCACAATTTAGCTTAAGGTGTATCCACCGTAATTAGACCGTTTGACTTAGTATGTGAAACGACAGTACTCCAGTCCATTGCAGCACCCTAAGATATGTTAAAACGCTTACCCCAGTAGTTGAGCTTTAAATTTGTTTATTTGCATAATCGCACAGTTTACACGATAATTTTCAATTGACCAGTTTTAAGCGCCTTTTATACCATTTCACCGGTTTAACTCATTTAATGCATGTCCATTTTTTGGCCTCAAATCGAGCCAGTGTGGGAAAATGAAAAATATGGCCAACAACTCTTACCACTTTTTTGGCCAGCTTTTTGTCACAATGCAAGAAATTTCGCAAATAAATTACAATAAAATGAAATTGCACGTTAAACTCTTTTTAAAATATTACAAAAATATGAATTCCACTTTTAGCAGAAAAAAAAAGCAAAAACAACAGAAGAACCCGAACAAACGGCGAGTAAAAAGCTGCATAAAAGCTAAAAATATTAAAAAAAAATTAATCACACACAAAAACCAAGCAAACATTTGAATGTGTTTATGCCTGTCTGCATTGTGTATTTGGTGTATGTTTTTTGTTTACCTCTCTTGTGTTTGGCATAATTCGTGACCTCGTTGCTGCAGCACGGCTGTTCGTAGTAAAAATTCCATGTATTCTCATAATCGCAGGATATGTATGGCACACACTGCAACAGCAACAAAACTGCAGCGTAGAAGAACAACATTGCTGGTTTTGTTGTAGTTGTTGGTGTTGCTCTAGCTGGTTTTGCTGGTCGCCGCAATTGGATTATTGTGGTGTTGGGATTTTGTGTGGGCGACATTTTTTTGTTTTAGCTGTGGTTGTTGCTGTTGTTACGCGAATTGCATGCGCAACGTTTTTTGCGCGAGTTTGTTAATATGTTGTTGTTTGAATTTATTTTTTGTTGTTGTTGTTGTTGGAACTTAATTTGTTGTTGTAATTTTATTTGTTTGTTGTTTCTACTTATTTTATTGTTGTAGTTGTTGTTGTTTCACTTATTTTGGTTTTTTTTATTTTTTACTTGTTTTATTGTCGCATTTTTGCTCTTTGTTGTTGTTGTATTTAACTTAATTTGTTGTTGTGTTATCTGCTTTTAATGAAAGTATAATTTTTTGTAATATTTATATACTTTTTATTCGCACTTTTTCTACACATACATACGTACATATGTATATACCTTTGTATGTGTGTATTTTTAATTTTTTCACACACTGTTGTTGTTGTTTTTCATTAAGCTCGCATTGTTTTCCAGTTATTTATACAATATTACTATTTATGATGTTTTCACTGCCCGCGTGCCGTGAACGTATGTACGTGCACGTGTATGTATATGTGTGTGTGACTGAAATTTATGCTTGATCCTTTTTACCTTAATGCCGGCGCGTTGCGTACGTGCCTTTTGCCTGAAATGGGCTTTTTTGCCAATGAATTATTATTATTAAATTTATTTGTTTACTATTTAAGACGAATAAATGCCGTTCATTGCTATTATTATTTATTGCATTATTATATGGCGCGTTGCTTTTTGTTGTTGCTATTGCTTTTCACTGTTATTTTTTGTTATTTATTTGTTTATTCAATTTTTACGCGGTGGCGCGTTGAACAGTGCAGTGATAATAAATATTTGATTATTGTTATATTTTTGTAATTTTCATTATGGTCCATCAGTGAATTTATATTGCGAGCGCATTAAAGGTGATATATTTATTCATAAGGCATTAAAAGCCCATAAGTACATACTTGCAATTTTTAATTTTGCGGTGGAAAGAGGTGCAGATAAATAGCTTATTATGTGATTTTGTTGGTGTAAGTGGTTAAAAGCAACTTTTAAGTGCATAAGCCCAAGTGGTATGTAAGTCGCTTAAGTATATACATATGTATGTACTTAAATACTTAAATAGCACAGGGAGAAGAGCGCCGAAAAAGATCATTTTAATTCTCAACTCTCATAACTGAAAATAATGAGATTTCATTTGGAGAGCTTCAATAGGACACATAAACTATCATTAAATTTTAGAGAGTGTCGAATCGAACACACAACTAGCAGAAATCGCACAAACTGGCATAAATGGTTAACGACTAACAGCTAAATGACTTAAGTGAGGTGTACTCCCTACAATAACTACAACATGGAGATTTTTGCGTGAAGATAAGAGCCGCTTGACATTTCCTGAACCTCGTTTCAGTATAAAATAACGAAATTTAGTTTTCATGTACAATATTATTAGTCTGGTGGTGGCCGCTCGACAAAGCCACACTTATTAAACAGCTGGTGTTCAATGAGCGGCTCTCATTGGCATCAGCGATGCACTGCGTACAACACCAACGATGGCACTTAATGCCATTGCCATTCTACGTATAGCACCCATCGACATAGCTGGCATATGCATTGCTCTATGGTTGCTATCAGACTCCGAAAAGCTCAGATTGGATGGAGAGATTTCTGCAAGGACCACTGTAGTGTTTTTCTAGCAGAAGGTGGCAGCTATTAAGGTATCAGCAGATGTAATTCAACGAAGGGCAGCTTACATTAAGAGGTATGCATTCATTTTAATAGCTGTGCTGTGAGTTCAAAGCTAGTCAAGCTAATTCCATTTTAAATATGCCTGGTGTGGGGTTGCGAGAACCTTCTCTCCCAAAGTGGAACTGGACATTGTCCCATTGACACTCACATGGAGAGGTTCAAGATTTTTGAGGTGAAAACATCTAGACACTTTCTCCTTCACTGTCCAGCATTCGTCCAACTAAGGTTGAAGCATCGCGGTTGCCATACTCTCTACGATCCCGGCGAGCTGGATGGTGTAGATATCAGCCAGCTTAATAACTTTTCATCTGGTCGTTTTGAACTGTACTTAGAAGTTCTGGCCATCACAACGAACAAGCATCTCTAGCAGTCCAAGTGGGATTATTAGTGATCTCACGAAGATCAGTCTACTTATGTACCTAACCTAACTCAATATAAAGTTTTTCTTAAACAAAAATTTGGATACCAGTTGTGGAAATATTCATTATTTATACAAATTATTTCAGAAATCTTAATGAATGAAAACATTGCAACGGCAGTTGGAGTCGGTTGCAAATAGGTTTGGTCTAAAATCTCTCCATAAAACCTTTCATTTGTGCTGAAGTGAGTCTTAAAGGGCGATATTGCTGCCATATATTTTCCACATTATTGTTACGACTAATTGTCGGTTTTTGTGAATAAAAAATTGCATTGATATGAGAAAATATTTTTTATACTTGTGTTGAGGCGGTGGTTCGTAGAAAAATCAAATCTATCGTACACAGAGTGAAACATATTTGAAAAAACGGAAAATTTTAAAGCCGATAATTTAGAGTAACTATCGACGAAATATTTCTACAGATTCCGTTGAATATATGTACATATACTCTTACAACTATATTTAGAGTAAACAAAGTACCTACTTATGCATACATATGACAAATAATATTTATTTTTTCTATGCTTCTTGATGCCTTTCAAGAACATCACTCCACTGACTCCAAGCTGATACAACGCGTTTGTATACCCATTTATTGCATTTTGTTTGTTTTGAAATATTCTTTATTTTGAATTCACTGGAAGAAGTCAAAGAGCAAACCACAGTGACAGACGATTAAAGAAAAGGCACAAAAATAACAGCACAGCGGAAAACTGGTTTCAGACAATTCGTATGCCTACACAACAATTAACCGCAAAGGAAATGTGTACATGGGCACGAGTATATAAGGTGCATATGGTGTATACATACATATACATATATGCGAACATATGGAAGCATAGATGGTGAGAAAATGGGAGCGCTTGAGCGGATACAAAGACGTGCCCATTGCAGAGCGAATAGCATGGAACTGTGTTTATATTTATATGGGAGGAGTTGCCAATTAGTTGGAAAAATTTATGAAATATATGAGCTATGGAAGTAAAACAGAATATTTTAAATAATATTTGAAGGTTATTTGACATAGTTTTTCTATTTAAAATAAATTAATATTTTTGTAATCCATTAATTTTAATTATTATTTTTTTTAAGCAGGTTTTGGAAATCACTTAGTTATTATATGCGTTTCTGGATTAATCTTCATTTATTTTTTTTTTTAAATATTTCGCATAAGAAACCGATTTCACTGATTCTTCCCATAAGACATAGCTAAATTTAACCTTTAATGACGATATTTACGCCTGTAATGATACCATCTGGCATCTTTAAATATTACTTTTGCTAAATAAAGTTCTTGTGAATTCCACAAGACAAATAGGTACACATTTTAAATGGTAAACTCTTCATAATAAGAAAAAAAAAACAAAATAAGAAATTCTTCTTGCAATTTTGAAGGGGATATTGAAAAAAAATATTTTTATTTTAATAAAAGATACGTATGTATGTACCCCAGCACACTTTAATTGAACACTCTTTGCAAGAAATTATATTTTTTAACTAAAAAAACTGCTTTTCGCTACTCCAATCTCACAAATTCGAATATCACTTTTTTTCAAAAATATAATAAAACTTTTGAAATATTTAACATGCAATTCACTGAAAACTAAAATAAATCCGCAAAAACTATATTTTCATATTAAATAAAAATGCATACAGTTGTTGCTGTATGCGCACACATATACAACTTTTATTCAAGTATGTGTAAACCGCACGAAATCTTCGATATCCGCTACACAACATGCGTCTCTATGTACCAACACCGCTCAGATCACTGAACCGCTTCAACAAATACAATTGTCTACAGCCACAAAATGTCTAGTGTTTTTACTGATCTTCAGAAGTGTTTCATTTCCAATTAGTTCCAGTGGGAATTACAAGAAAACAACAAACGAAGTAAATTCCAATAGAGTTTGTTTTGCTATGCTGTGGGAGCTGATGGCAGGCAAACAACAACGGAAAGTGTATGAGAGCGTATAAGAGCGCATGGTAGCGTGGGAGCGTGGGAGCGCCGGAGCAGGTAAACAAAAGTCAAACGATCGTTGCAGTAAAAATGCAATGGGCAATCATAATTAATGTGAGGGTTTATTAATGAGAGAATTCGGTTAATGGCGAGAATTATTATTTATTATATATTGGCTAAAAATTACTTTATTGAGGTAAATGAGTAGAAGTTGTGTTAAAGGAAACATTTGTGTATTTAACTTTAGCATCAATTGGAGAACAAACAAATTGGAAAGTATAGAATGAGCTTGTATACAGAAATCGTAAATACTCGGAAGAGAATTTATCAAAAGTGTGTCTCTCTTAAAATGCTTTGTGTACTGTGCTGCCATATGGATTTAAAATTAATTAAAAATTTATTGTTGCTTTTAAAGAAAATCTATATTTCTTCAATTTTTTTTTAACATTTTACTTAAAGGCTTTTACTGAAAGGTCAATCATTGGAAAAGGCATAATCAGAAAATTCTTCAAGTACATATGCAAGTGTTAACGATCATGGGAATACTGCTGTTGAACTATATTCAGTCATTGACTTACAAAGCAAAACTTTTTTTAATTACAAAATTTTAAAAACATTTTTTTTTTTTTTAATTTATTTTCAAGATACGAGAAATAATGTATAAAGTTAATAATTCGATGTAGTTTTACCATAATAAAACAATAAATTTTTAAAGAAGCACCTATGCGAGTCACAAACTCTAACAAGCGCCTAAAAGCATTCAAATCAATTATAATAAACATATTCATTCTAAACAGCTGGTTCGTTGGCGGTTGTTAAGCTGTTACATGGTTTTACGGGTTAAAAAAATCCAATTTTTTATTCTCTTATTAAATTTCACAACACCTCTAGAATATTGCTTTATTTCAAGTTGATTCGAGTAATAGTTTTGGAGATACAGCTCTGAGAACTTGTGCGTTCGAGGCTAGCTAGGCCAAGTGCGCCGTCTTTAAACGCGTTTTTCTCGAAACTGTGTTTTGAGATCGGTTGGCAAGATTTCTCGAGAACTACTCAACCGATCATCATGTAATTTTACATAGATCTTTGAGATATATTTCTTAAGCACTTGACTTGAATAAAAAAATAAAGTATTTAATTTTTGTATGAAAAACAAAATTTTGAATAAAGGCTGTTTCTTATCCGATGAAACCCATATAAACCCCTAAACCATTAGTTTTGAATGAATTTCAGTAAAATTCATATAGCACTATTGTGAATCAAATGGAAAAAGAAACCCAAAATAAAAAGTAGAAATTTCGCAACTAATATATAAAGTCTAGTAAAAAGAAATCCTTTATGATTGCCCTAAATTGAAGCTTTATTTAGCATGGTTGGGTATAGTATCCTATTTGGGTGAATGTGTACTGTTTTGATTAATAACTTGTTAGGTTGGATAGGCCATCACTATTGATAAAAAAAAACCGGGAGAGTTGATTTTCATAAGCTTCAATCACCAAAATCACTTTTACTTATCAGGTCCGAATTATAAGGTGGGTGCAGATGAAAATCCCAACCAACGATCAGTTCCTAGTAGATGATTTCTTTCCTATCTCATCAAGCACCGAGCAAAGCTTCCTTATGTGCCTTATACCAATGACTCCGACTCAGATCTGTGATTCGCAGGCCGATGTTTCCTCCGGTCAAAACGGTTTCTTATGCAACGCTTAACATTTAGACAATCAAAAAAGTGCTTACATGACGCTCGGACTCAAAGGTTTCCAATATTTTAACGATGTATCCGATAATTGGTTTTCTATAGCGGTCTGTATCTTTAATATCAAGCTTACCGGAATGTAGTCAACGTAAACAATTATTTTCGTATTGAATCAAATTCGTGTTCAAACAATACTTAGTCAAGCAATTACAAAAATGTCCGAGAAGTTTTTTAGTACAAAATTTTACTTCTTTTACTCCGTATTCCGTATCCAATCGCACTTGTACAACGGAAGATATAGAATACCAAAGCCATATATTGGAAAAGTTATAGATTTTTATAACAGAACTATCGTTCGGGGTTCGGCTATTGTAGAATTTTCAATAAATTGTGTTTTTTCTCTTAAACTATGCTTTATAGTAGTAAAAATAAGTACCAAGTTATTTTGAGGAGAGAAAACTTCTTTCACTCTTTGACTTTAAGCGTATATAGTAGACCAGCTTTAGTTATGTGTGAAACTTTCAACACGTTTTTCTCTAAACTTCTATTTTCCAGGTGGTGAGACAAATAACTTGAAATCACCTTTAGAATTGGATTTTGCATAGAATTAAATGGAGGAATTTTTATGGCGAGTTTATTACGAAATTACTAACTAAAAATTTTATTTTTCTTTTCAAATGCTTATAATTTTTGAAGTAATGAATATCAATTTTTCGTACATACTTCGAGGGGTATTCTCATGTAGGTTAACGATATTTTTTTTATTGTGTTCCAGGACAAAAATTGAGAATGAGACATTTACGCCGCGACTGTTAACTAGGGAATTTGTGGCACCCAGAAGGAAAATTCGGACATTCTTTTAAGTACGTAGGCTGCTATATATATCTCTGACGTAGGCAACACTAAGTGTTGCCAAGTGCAATCTGACATTTCCATTGGAAAGTTTGACAATTTTTAGCAGAACATCACTCAGAACGTTTTGTCATTTAATCGTGAATTGTTTTATTCACAGGGAATTAAAAAATTCATCTCAGCCAAAAAAATGGAATTAACTCGTGAACATTTTCGTGCGATCATTTTTCACAACTTTCGACGTGGATTATCACGACAAGAGTGCATCTAACTAAAACCTTTGTATGGCTATGAAGCACTATCCTATAGCACTGTGAAAAACTGGTACAACGAATTCAATCGTGGCCGACGCTCGCTCAAAGACGAATTTCGTGATGGTCGTCCAAAAACAGCCGTTGTGCCAGAAAACATCGATGCCGTACGTGAACTGATAATGCAAGACCGTCATGTAACATACCTTCAGATAGAGGCATGCCTATGCATTTCTCCCACCAGCATACATTCGATATTGCATGAACAGCTGGCCGTAAAAAAAAGGTTTGTTCTCGTTGGATCCCGGTGTGGGTCTTCCAAGACGAGCCAAATCCAACGAAAAAAAAAAACATTTTTGTAGATAAATATTCCTATTTACATTATTAGGCCAGAAATATATATAGCAACCCTCGTATATATGAATAAGTATATATACAAAAGATCAGTTAAATTAATTTAGTTACATCCGTCTAGGAAATTTTATAAGGTGAAGAAATATTTATAAAAATAATTAATTGAAAAATTATTGCTCGCAACCGAAAAAGGTAAACTTTTGTTGCATAGTGTAATAGCATCCACATAAGAAGGACAATCGTGCATGATCGCATAATCTCGGCACCGGCAATTGCCACACAGCAATCTCGTCGTGATAACCTTCAACGCGTGTGGCGCAGACAGTTCAAGTGGGCGTCACTAACAGGCAAAAATCACCGACAGCCGCCCTCACCGTTTATGGCACTAGCCATGGTCAGGATAACCAGCAATGCCCTACGTTGCACAGCCACAGACGGTGGTAAGGGTGGAGGGAGCGGAGTCGCAGCAAGTGAATGTTTACTTAAATGTGTGTGTATACATATGTGCTTTTGCTGCATAAAAACTTTTTTGTTGGTTGTGGAAAAATTTGCAACAGTGGCCACAGCTGCTGCACAACAATAATTACACTAAGTGCGCCGGTGTGTGAGTATATGTGTGCATGTATGCTGTTGTTCGGCCGGCAAGTTTCAAGGCAGTGAGTAACCCGATGCTTGTTGTCTGCGTGAAATTTGTTGTTTTTTATTTTTGCTGTCAGCTAACGATTTGCCTTTAGTTGCTGCTACTTTTTCTATCACGACTGTAATTTTTTTTAATTTTTCTACTTTTTTTTAGTATTTTTGGCGGCATATCCCATGTTTATTTTATATACTTTTTCCCCGGCTGCCATGGAATTTTTCAATTTGAATG